>NC_057803.1:298059458-298348396 GCF_018294505.1 Triticum aestivum | reverse complement strand
ACAGAGGAGGAGGCGGGCTGGGCCGCCTGCTGGCTGGGCCGGCCAGCTACTGCTGGGCTGCACAGGGAGGAGCCCCAGGTAAGCTTCTCCTTTTATTTATTTTTGTTTTTCTAATTTCTGTCATTTGTTTTGATTTAAATAAAATATTAAATCATTTTATAACCTTATGCCAATTTTTGCAGGAGCTAGATATATTATTCCAGAGCTCCCCAACAGGTGGCATAATTTTTGGACATATATCAATATATATAACTAATATATTTCCAATGCAAATATTTATGCATTAATTCCAAATGCCCAAAATAAATACCTATGAGCTCTTAAAAATATTGGTTTGATTTTTATCTCTGTCCAATATTTTCAGAGAGCAACATGAGCATTTTCTTGGACCCTTTTGGAGAAATTTTTATTTGGTTCATTTTCAAAATGATTCTGAGGGTTTCACAAATCCCCATTTCAAGTTTCTGATGAAAGAGTAAACATGATGCAACACTCTAATGCATGACTAGCTAGGGTGTGACAACTCACCCCCACTCAAAAGAATCTCGTCCCGAGATTTGGGTTCCTCCGGGAAGAAGGCGGGATACTCGAGTCGAAGACGATCCTCCCTTTCCCAAGTTGCTTCATCCTCAGAATGGTGCGACCATTGTACTTTGAGAAACTTGATATTATGATGTTGGGTGGTACGTTCGGCCTGATCGAGGATACGAATGGGGTACTCTCGATATGTAAGATTATCTTGGAGATCAAGCGTTTCGTGGTCCACTCCGCGGATAGGATCCGAGAAGCAACACCTGAGTTGAGAGACGTGGAAGACATCATGAACTCGAGAAAGATGTGGGGGTAGTTCCAATTGGTAGGCAACTTCTCCTCGCTTGGCGAGAATGCGAAAAGGTCCAATGTAACGAGGAGCCAATTTGCCTTTAATACCGAAACGATGGGTTCCCTTCAGAGGGGTGACCCGAAGGTAAGCCTTCTCGTCAACCTCGAAAGTCATAGCCTTATGTTTTCGGTCATATTGACTCTTTTGACGGGATTGGGCTGTTTTCAACTTTTCACGAACGATGCGAACTTGTTCTTCTGCTTCCTGAATCATATCCGGGCCAAAGAATTGTCTTTCCCCGGTCTCTGACCAGTTAAGGGGTGTTCGACACCGTCGTCCATAGAGAACTTCAAAAGGGGCTTTACCCAAGCTAGATTGATAGCTGTTGTTGTAAGCGAATTCGGCAAATGGAAGGCACTTCTCCCAATCCATTCCGAATGAGATAACAGAGGCTCGAAGCATGTCTTCTAGAATCTGGTTGACGCGTTCCACTTGACCACTTGACTGAGGGTGGAAAGCAGTGCTAAAGGAGAGACGGGTTCCCATAGCGTTTTGGAAACTTTCCCAAAATCGAGAGGTGAAAAGACTTCCTCGATCCGAGTTAATTTCCAAAGGAACACCATGGAGGGACACTATTCGGGAGATGTATAAGTCTGCCAGCTGACTAGCGGTTATATTCTCACGAACAGGTAAGAAATGGGCTACTTTGGAAAGACGATTGACAATGACGAAAATAGCATTATTCCCTCTCTTGGTCCTGGGAAAACCGGTAATGAAATCCATACCAATTTTATCCCATTTCCATTCAGGAATAGCTAAGGGTTGAAGGGTGCCAGCAGGCCGTTGATGCTCTGCTTTTACACGGCGACAGACGTCGCAATTAGCAATATACTGAGCAATTTCTCTCTTCATCCTAGTCCACCAGAACCTCTGGTGTAGGTCCTGATACATCTTAGTACTACCGAGATGAATGGTGAGAGGAGATTCATGAGCCTCCTTAAGGATCAACTGCCGTAGATGCTGGTTCTTGGGAACCACTAGACGGTTCTCAAAGTACACAACACCAAGATCATTTGTGGAGAAACAACTAGCACCTTCGCTAGCAATGTTCTCTTTGATTTTAGATATTCCCTTATCTCGCTTTTGGGCAGCGATGATTTGATCCGTAAGAGTAGGTTTTGCTACCAAGGTGGAAAGAAACCCTTGAGGAACAATGTGAAGGTTAAGCTTCCGAAATTCCTCATGGAGAAGCGGTTGACTTTGTTGTAACATCAGGTTGTTACAATAAGATTTACGACTTAGCGCATCAGCCATGACGTTGGCTTTCCCTGGGGTGTAAGTTATTCCTAAGTCGAAGTCTGTGATCAACTCAACCCAACGTCTTTGCCTGAGATTCAAATCCGGTTGGGTGAAAATGTACTTCAGACTTTGGTGATCAGTGAATATTTCGCAACGGTTACCGAGGAGGTAATGTCGCCAGGTCTTAAGTGCATAGACTACGGCTGCAAGCTCTAGATCATGAGTAGGATAATTCTCCTCATGTGGGTGCAATTGCCGTGAAGCGTAGGCAATTACGTGTCGATCTTGCATGAGAATGCAACCTAGTCCTTGTCGCGAGGCGTCGCAGTAGATAACAAAGTCTTTGGAAAAGTCTGGCGGTACCAGAACGGGAGCAGAAGTCAGTCGTCTTTTCAGTTCCTGAAAGCTGTGCTCACATTGTGGAGTCCATTCGAACTTTTTATCTTTCTTGAGGAGTTCGGTTAGAGGTTTAGCAACCTTGGAGAAGTTCTCGACAAAGCGATGACAATAGCTCGCTAAGCCCAGAAAACTCCGAACTTGCTTGACCGATTCAGGTGGAGTCCAATTAAGGACGGCTTGAACTCGCTCAGGGTTAACAGCAATACCTTTACCAGATATTACATGACCCAGATAGGTCACTTCTGACAACCAGAATTCACATTTAGAAAATTTGGCATAAAGGCGATGCTCTCGAAGTTTCTTCAACACTAGCCTTAGATGTTCGGCATGTTCCTCCTCGTTCTTGGAGTAGATGAGTATATCATCGAGGTAAACCACGACGAATTTATCCAAATACTCCATGAAGATTGAGTTCATTAACCGAGAAAAGGTGGCTGGAGCGTTGGTTAAACCGAAGGACATGACGGTGTACTCGTATTGGCCATAACGAGTAACAAAGGCCGTTTTAGGGATGTCCCCATTTCTGATTTTGATTTGATGGTAGCCCAACCTCAAATCCATCTTGGAGAAGACTGAGGATCCAGCGAGCTGATCATACAGGTCGTTGATCCTGGGAAGCGGATATTTGTTCTTGATTGTGACCAAATTGACAGGTCGGTAATCTACAACCATCCGGTCCGTACCATCCTTCTTCTTGACGAATAGGACGGGGCAAGCCCACGGAGATGAGCTAGGTCGGATGAAACCCTTTTTCAAGGATTCATCGAGTTGCTTCTTAAGCTCGGCTAGTTCTAGTGGTGCCATCTTATAAGGTCTTCTAGCAATCGGAACGGTTCCGGGGATGAGGTCGATTACGAACTCAACATCCCTGTCAGGTGGAACACCTGGCAATTCCTCTGGAAAGACATCCGGGAAGTCACAGACTACCGGCACGTCCTCAAGGTCTGGCAAAGGGCTGGCGTTAAGAGAATATAATTGTCGCTTGGCTATTCGGGTCAAGACATTGACTATCTTTCCCGAAGGATGGGTGAGTTGAACAGTCCTAGAGAAGCAATCAATTTTGGCTTGATGAGCTGACATCCAGTCCATACCCAAAATGATATTAATATCTGAAGATTTAAGGGCTATCAAAGATGCGAGAAAAACAAGTCTGTCGACTTGGATTTCATTTCCATGGCTTACTCTAGAAGTTTGCCATTTGGATCCCGGAGTTTGAATTACCATAGAGGTTGGCATATCACCAAATGCGACGTTATGCAAACGAGCATAGTTTTCAGATATAAAAGAATGAGAGGCTCCTGTATTGAAAAGAACAGATGCCGGGTGGCAATTAACAAGAAGCGTACCGAGAACGACGTTGGGGTCCTCTTGAGCTTCTTCGGCAGAGATACAGTTGACATGGCCACGTGAAGCGGTGACCGGTTTAGCATGAAACACCTTCCCTGTCGGCTTGCCACGGCCAACAGCTTTAGCAGATTGATTGGGGTTGGTCTGGGGACACTCACGCATATAGTGACCAGATTCCCCACACTTGAAACAAGTCACGGAACTGGTACGTGGAGGAGCATTATTGGTTGGACCCCCATAGGGCTTGGCCGGTGCAGACTGTTGAACAGGGCGAGGCGCCTGGAAGGATGGCCTCGGTGTGAACCTGGGTGGCAGGGCGGTGTTGGGTACCCACACGCGGCGCTTCTGAGGACCAGCACCGGATGAGGAACCCATGTCACGTCCATGCTTGCGTGTTGCGTCATAGTCAGTCTGACCAGTTTCAGCACTGATGGCTTTGTTGACAAGTTTCGAAAAAGATGTGCACTCATGCAGACGGAGGTCGCGGCGAAGCTCAGGACTAAGTCCCTTACGGAACCTTGCTTGCTTCTTGGCGTCAGTAGACACTTCCTCAGTTGCATATCGGGCGAGATTACCAAACTCCCTGCTATAGACATCCACAGAAAGTCGGCCTTGGGTGAAATTGCAGAATTCTTCACGTTTACGGTCCATGAGACCCTCCGGAATGCGATGTTCACGGAAAGCCTCGCTGAACTCAGCCCAAGTGGTGACATGACCCGCTGGGCGCATGGCTCCATAATTCTCCCACCATAGACTGGCAGGGCCTTCAAGATGATATGCAGCAAAGGTGACCTTGTCAGCCTCCGCTACCAGCGCGGAACGCAGTTTGTGAGAGATACTGCGAAGCCAGTCATCAGCGTCGAGAGGCTCGACGGAGTGGTGGAACGTGGGTGGATGCAATTTGATAAAATCACTGAGTGACACCACGTTAGCCCTCTGATGGTGTGCTGTATTCTGTTCAATACGCTCCAACAAACGGTTTTTCTCCCGCTTGTTTCTCTCAGCTTCCATCATAACCTCGGCTAGTGAAGGAGGATGAGGCAGATTTTCATTCCTGGCTTCACTGCCTTTGGCCTGCTCTTGGGAAGCAGGGTTAGCGCGCGTGTTGACCATCCTAGGTAAACAAGACAATGATTTAGTCAGAATGATAAAATTCCGACATAGGATACATAATGTAAGGAATAACTCGGAATGCAAGATGATCATCCGTATGACATGGTAGATACAGAAACTGCTTCTTTATTCCATCGTCATACACACCATACAGGGTTTAGTACAAGACCAAACAAAGTACTATTACGGTGAAAAGAGGATTACATCTCATCGGAGGCATTCCAAGCTTCTATACATTATTTTTCTACATCTCCGGAAAGAGTACAAACTAGGTCATATCCCACGAGTCACGCAGGACGATAGACGACACGGCTAGTACGAACTAGTGATACTACCCCTAACTCAGACTGATCCGTAGTAGTCCTCGTAGAAGTCACCTCCATAGCCTGGAAGTTCAACATGAGCATCCGGAAACAGACGGTCTCGCGGAGCTTGTGGACCATAGGGGCTAGGATGAGGTCGTGGACCAACAAACGGTGGCCTGCGGGGACCGCGAGGTGGGGTGATGCCTCCTACATCACGCCAAACCATCACGTCTGGCAGAGCAGATCTCACATTGTGGAGTCCATTCGAACTTCTTATCTTTCTTGAGGAGTTCGGTTAGAGGTTTAGCAACTTTGGAGAAGTTCTCGACAAAGCGACGGCAATAGCTCGCTAAGCCTAGAAAACTCCGAACTTGCTTGACCGATTTGGTTTGAGTGCAATTAAGGACAGCTTGAACTCGCTCAGGGTTAACAGCAATACCTTTACCAGATATTACATGACCCAGATAGGTCACTTCTGGCAACCAGAATTCACATTTTGAAAATTTGGCATAAAGGCGATGCTCTCGAAGTTTCTGCAACACTAGCCTTAGATGTTCGGCATGTTCTTCCTCGTTCTTGGAGTAGATGAGTATATCATCGAGATAAACTATGACGAACTTATCCAAATACTCCATGAAGATTGAGTTCATTAACCGAGAAAAGGTGGCTGGAGCGTTGGTTAAACCGAAGGACATGACGGTGTACTCGTATTGGCCATAACGAGTAACAAAGGCCGTTTTAGGAATGTCCCCGTTTCTGATTTTGATTTGATGGTAGCCCAACCTCAAATCCATCTTGGAGAAGACTGAGGATCCAGCGAGCTGATCATACAGGTCGTTGATCCTGGGAAGCGGATATTTGTTCTTGATTGTGACCAAATTGACAGGTCGGTAATCTACAACCATCCGGTCCGTACCATCCTTCTTCTTGACGAATAGGACGGGGCAAGCCCACGGAGATGAACTAGGGCAGATGAAACCCTTTTTCAAGGACTCATCGAGTTGTTTCTTAAGCTCGGCTAGTTCTAGTGGTGCCATCTTATAAGGTCTTCTAGCAATCGGAACGGTTCCTGGAATGAGGTCTATTACGAACTAAACATCCCTGTCAGGTGGAACACCTGGCAATTCCTCTGGGAAGACATCCGGGAAGTCACGGACTACCGAAACGTCCTCAAGGTCTGGCAAAGGGCTGGCGTTAAGAGAATATAATTGTCGCTTGGCTAGTCGGGTTAAGACATTGACTATCTTGCCCGAAGGGTGAGTGAGTTGAACAGTCCTAGAGAAGCAATCAATTTTGGCATGATGAGCTGACATCCAGTCCATACCCAGAATGATATTAATATCTGAAGATTTAAGGGCTATCAACGATGCAAGGAAAACAAGTCTGTCGACTTGGATTTCATTTCCATGGCTTACTCTAGAAGTTTGCCATTTGGATCCCGGAGTTTGAATTACCATAGAGGTTGGCATATCACCGAATGCGACGTTATGCAAACGAGCATAATTTTCGGATATAAAAGAATGAGAGGCTCCTGTATCGAAAAGAACAGATGCCGGGTGGCAATTAACAAGAAGCGTACCGAGAACGACGTTGGGATCCTCTTGAGCTTCTTCGGCAGAGATACAGTTGACATGGCCACGTGAGGCGGTGGCCGGCTTGGCGTGGAACACTTTCCCTGTCGGCTTGCCACGGCCAACAACTTTAGCAGACTGGTTGGGGTTGGTCTGGGGACACTCACGCATATAGTGGCCAGATTCCCCACACTTGAAACACGTCACGGAATTGGTACGTGGAGGAGCATTGTTGGTTGGACCCCCATAGGGCTTGGCCGGTGCAGACTGTTGAACAGGGCGAGGCGCCTGGAAAGATGGCCTCGGTGTGAACCTGGGTGGCAGGGCGGTGTTGGGTACCCACACGCGGCGCTTCTGAGGACCAGCACCGGATGAGGAACCCATGTCACGGCCATGCTTGCGTGTTGCGTCATAGTCAGTCTGACCAGTTTCAGCACTGATGGCTTTGTTGACAAGTTTCTGAAAAGATGTGCACTCATGCATACGGAGGTCACGGCGAAGCTCAGGACTAAGTCCCTTACGGAACCTTGCTTGCTTCTTGGCATCAGTAGACACTTCCTCAGTTGCATATCGTGCGAGGTTACCAAACTCCCTGCTGTAAGCATCCACAGAAAGTCGGCCCTGAGTGAAACTGCAAAATTCCTCACGTTTACGGTCCATGAGACCCTCCGGAATGTGATGTTCACGGAAAGCCTCGCTGAATTCAGCCCAAGTAGTGACATGGCCCGCTGGGCGCATAGCTCCATAATTCTCCCACCATAGACTGGCGGGGCCTTCAAGATGATATGCAGCAAAGGTAACCTTGTCAGCCTCCGCTACCAGCACGGAACGCAGTTTGTGAGAGATACTGCGAAGCCAGTCATCAGCGTCGAGAGGCTCAACGGAGTGGTGGAACGTGGGTGGATGTAATTTGATAAAATCACTGAGTGACACCACGTTAGTCCTCTGATGGTGTGCCGTGTTCTGTTCAATACGCTCCAACAAACGGTTGGTCTCCCGCTTGTTTCTCTCAGCTTCCATCATAACCTCAGCTAGGGAAGGAGGATGAGGCAGATTTGCATCCCTGACTTCACCGCCTTCGGCCTGCTCTTGAGGAGCAGGGTTAGTGCGCGTGTTGACCATCCTAGGTAAACAAGACAATGATTTAGTCAGGATGATAAAATTCCGACATAGGATATAAAATGTAAGGAATAACTCGAAATGCAAGATGATCATCCGTATGACATGGTAAATACAGAAACTGCTTCTTTATTCCATCGTCATACACACCATACAGGGTTTAGTACAAGACCAAACAAAATACTATTACGGTGAAAAGAGGATTACATCTCATCGGAGGCATCCCAAGCTCCTATACATTATTTTTCTACACCTCCGGAAAGAGTACAAACTAGGTCATATCCCACGAGTCACGCGGGACGATAGACGACACAGCTAGTGCGAACTAGTGATACTACCACTAACTCAGACCGATCCGTAGTAGTCCTCGTAGAAGTCACCTCCATAGCCTGGAAGCTCAACATGATCATCCGGAAACAGACGATCTCGCGGAGCTTGTGGACCATAGGGGCTAGGATGAGGTCTTGGACCAACAAACGGTGGTCTGCGGGGACCGCGAGGTGGGGTGATGCCTCCTACATCACGCCAACCCATCACGTCTGGCAGAGCAGATCTCACAGGATAGAGATCGCGCATATCTGAATATCCAGCTTGCACCACCGGTGCGAACCGAGTCAATGTGGCCCAGTGGTCAGCACGGGTATTGAAGAGCTCTAACCTCAAGGCCCGATTTTCACGGTCCTTATCCTCGAGCATCTCAGCAGTGGTGCGAGTCCGTGAATCCTCCTGGGTGGGGTCAACATAGATAGCCTGGAGATACCCTTGTGCTCCCGGAAGTGATCCTGGCATATACCGGAAATCAGAGTCCCGAAATAGACCAGACCTGACTCGCATGATGGTCATCATAGAGTAGGCGGCGTCCTGCACATCCATCTCAATAGTAACCCCGAGTCCATAGGAGCAGTGAAGGGGCTCGGTGGACCCAGGATAAGATGGAAATATCCTGACAGTGCAGAGATACTGGCTTTGATTGAAGTCCCGAAATTGCTCTTCGACCGTGTACTCAGGATACCAGCGGTATCCAGCCTCAGTCATTACCCTGACCAACATGGCAGTATGGCCGGGTACATCTAGGCATCGAGTCAGGCGAACCACTTGATTGAGGTCGCGAGTGGCCATCTGAAAGCACAATCATAATGCAAAAGCATTAGAATTTCTAGCAAAATTTCGGCAGCATAACAGCTGTAAATGCTCAAGAAGGATTTTGAGACATTTGACAAAGGATTACATACACACTCAACATCATCATATCAAGTTCTGAGTCCATCCTAGCAACATAATGTGATAGTAGAATTGAACTAGGCTTGTATCCATCAAACCTATAAGGTACTACTGATTAGTAACACGTGATCCTGATAGAGAGAATAGATCCTAATTCCTTAACCCCCGGTGGAAGAATAGACTGACTCAGATCAGAATGTCATAAGATAAAGGAGTAAAAAGAGCCTGACGTTCCAACCCACAAACAATTCCCCTACACATAACTAAAGAATTTCTAGACTCAACATCGACCAGTTTGGCTTGGAGAACCTACAGGCAGTCCGGCTCTGATGCCAACGCTGTCAGGACCCCGACTCGATGTCACATTGATCTAGCCGGTAACACCTCATATCACTTTGCGGCCTCACGCACGGTATCCCCACGGGTGTCGCCTTACCTTTGCCCGGGACCGTTTGCGCCTTTTGGCTCACGTATATGATAGTGTCGCTAGCATCCATATGATAAGGAGCCCTGGCTGACATGACTAGTCATAAACCCAAAGTGGCACAGACTTACAGGGACAGGCATCCATGACCCAGCTTCGAACGTGTCGGTCATCAGCAAGTGGGTCCGGGCTGTAGCACTGGGCTAGCAGGACTCCGGTAAACCGGGCTGTAGCGGGCTAACAGGACTCCGGTACTCAATGCGTGACATTTCCCCGAAGGGACAGACACAGGAACGAAGAAGGACACATGCCGGCCAGCCTAAGTGTTCCAGAGCAGTAGCAAGCTACCATGGCTCAGTGGTAACACTAGGAGACATTTCCCGGTAAGAGAGGCTACTAAAGATAAACAACTAGATAGTCAGATCCCACACATACCAAGCATTTCAATCATACACACAATATGCTCGATATGTGCAAATACAACGAAGCATCACAACATGACTCTACGACACAAGTACTTTATTTAAGGCTCAGGGAGCCATACATAACATACACAAAGGAACGGGTCTCACGACCCAACATTCAAGTCATACAGTCATACAAACCAGCAGCGGAAGTAACTTGTCTGAGTACAGACAACTAGTAAAATAAAAGAGGTTTGGAAAGCCTAACTATACTACGTGGTCCTTCATAAGCTCAGGATCACCACCTGGGCCTTTAGCCTACTCGTTGATGTCAACGTCTACATAGAACCCATCAGAAGGGGTTGCAGCGTCTTCTGTAAAAATGTAAATTATAGCAACATGAGTACAAAGGTACTCAGCAAGACTTACATCAGATCCTACATACATGCATATTATCAAGAAGGGTTGGTGGAGTTATTGCAGCAAGCCAGCTTTGACTCTTGGATAGACTATCCTACGATACTTCAACTTGAAATGGTTTTGCGCACACGAGTCCACTACTCACCACTTCAATACACTACCGAGGATCCGCCTCCGTCTTCCTACGGAAGAGCCATCCTCGGCACTCACACTTATCTTGAGGCTTTTATTAGTTTCCATTTACTTGTCTATGAACTGTATAGGCAACCAAGTAGTCCTTTACCGCGGACGCGGCTATTCGAATAGATCATGATAACCCTGCAGGGGTGTACTTCTTCATACATGTTTCCACCACTTAGCGTCTACACACGACATGTGCTCGGCAGACTTCAAGCGAAAGCCGACGTGGGTGTAGACCACGACCTACCTAAACACTTAAGCCTCTAGTCCAGGTTTATCGCCTATCCAGGTTCCATCCGCAGGGAGTCCGGCCGAGGTTTCCCATACGGCCCCGAACGATGTGAACAGGGTTCCCGAGATACCTAACGGGTATTCGGTACACCGTGCCACGTACCTACCGCATCACAGCCCACCCCTACGGTCAGCGCTGTCCACGGCCTCCAGTAGGCTACAAACACCAGAAACTACTTGCAACTCCTGGACAGAGAGCTAGGGTGAATAAGAAGTCGAGCGGGGTCATATTTCAGGGCCCAATGCATGGTAGTAGCTGTATCTTAAATCACACATACAGATCTCAGTGCTTAAGGTCGGCTTCAATGAAACAACCCACCATGTACTCCTACATGGCCTCTCATCGATACCTTTACCAAATCGTGTTCACCACACCACTCTCATTACCGACATAATCATTTCACTCTAGCCCATCACCCAGATGAACCAGACCTGACACGACTCTAAGCATAGCAGGCATAGCAAGGTAGGAACAACACATACATATGGCTCAATCAACTCCTACACATGCTAGTGGGTTTCATCTAGTTACTGTGGCAATGACAGGTCATGCAGAGGAAATGGGTTCAACTACCGTAGCACACAGCAGTTTGAAACGCGTTGTCTTAATGCAGTAAAAGAGAGCAGGAGCGAGAACATGGGATTGTATCGATATGATCAAATGGTTGGTTGCTTGCCTGATGGTTCGATGCACTGATACGGTTCTTCGTTAGGGTAATCACGGTACTCCTCGGAGGCAGAACCTGTCGCAAAGGACACCGATACACAACCATCACCAAACAATGTGCAACAATATGATGCATGCATGAAACATGGCAATATGAGTGTGTTGGGCTAATGCAACTAAGACCAGAAGGGTTTGAACCAATTTGAATCAAAGATTCAAATTTCAAACTCAAACATGGCCTTTTAAGGTGCTTTTCCTTGTTCTGCATTAAACATCAGGTTAACTTGTTTAGTCATGCATGAAAATAGTACGGATGGATAGATTGGATTTTTCTGATCATTTTTCATATATAATTTGTCTGATTTGGAGTTACAGAATAAAAGTTATGAATTTTTGAAGTTTAAATTATATTCTGGAATTTCCTGATTTAATTTAAATCCAGAAATATATATATTGCGCCAGCATGACGTCAGCACGACGTCAGCGGTCAACTGCGGCTGGCTGGGGTCAAACCTGACGTGTGGGGTCCACATGTCAGTGACAGGGGGGTTTAACAGAGGTTAGTTTAATCCTAATTAAGAGTTAGTGGCGCTGGGGCCCACTGGTCAGTGTCAGGGGGTTAATTAACAGAGGTTGATTAAGTTTAAACTAATCCTAATCCGAATTAGCAGGGACGGGCCCCACTTGTCATTGAGCCAGGGGAGGTCAAACCCCCTGGTCAACCGGGGCTAACACGCCGGCGTTTAGCCGCCGGCGGCAGCAAACGCGGCGGAGGGCGCGGGATTTCCACTCCGGCGCCCAATCGAGCAGCGGAAGGCACGCGCGGGAAGCTGGGGCTCGCGCGCACCCACTGGTGCCCTCCGTTTCACCGGAGATGGCTTAGATCGACGGCGGCGACCACTTGGGCGGCGGCCGGAGTTCGGGCGCGAGCGGGATCGGGCTGCGGGGCACTGGGAGGCCACCTGAGGGGCTCGGCGGCACCCTCGTGGCACCGGGAGCACGATGGAAGGCTCGGTTTGGGCGGAGGCGGACCGAGACGGCGACGGCGACATGGACGGCGGCGAGAGGCTTCGGCCGTGGTGGGGAGGAGGGCTACGGTGAGGGAACGAGGGGGAGAAGAGAGGGGAAACGGAGAGGGGCTCACAGCGAGACCAGCGAGCGCGAGGGACGAGGTCGGGGATGCCCGGTAGCTCCCGAATCGACGGCGAGTACCCACGGCGGCCGGAGGCGAGGATGGCGACGGCGATGGCTCCACGGGGTGCTCCGTCTTGCGTGGCTCGACGAGGAGGTAGAGGGGGTCGCGGCGGAGCTGGGGAGCGTGTCGGGGAGGCGAGGGGAGGCCGGTGGCGGCGGCTATGGCGAACGGCGGCGATGGGTGCGTTCGGACACGGGAGAGAGAGAGCGAGGGAGAGGAGAGGAAGAACCGGGGGAGAGTGAGAGAGTACGGGGGGGGGGGCGTGGCGTCGTTCCAGGGCATCCAGACGAGGAGGGGAGAGGCAGGCAGGCAGGCGAGCTGGTGGCGTGGCGCGGTGGCGCGCGCGCGCGCCGGGCACGCTCCCCTCCCTCTGTCGAGGACGAAGACGACAGAGGAGGAGGCGGGCTGGGCCGCCTGCTGGCTGGGCCGGCCAGCTACTGCTGGGCTGCACAGGGAGGAGCCCCAGGTAAGCTTCTCCTTCTTTATTTATTTTTGTTTTCTAATTTCTGTCATTTGTTTTGATTTAAATAAAATATTAAATCATTTTATTACCTTATGCCAATTTTTGCAGGAGCTAGATATATTATTCCAGAGCTCCCCAACAGGTGGCATAATTTTTGGACATATATTAATATATATAACTAATATATTTCCAATGCAAATATTTATGCATTAATTCCAAATGCCCAAAATAAATACCTATGAGCTCTTAAAAATATTGGTTTGATTTTTATCTCTGTCCAATATTTTCAGAGAGCAACATGAGCATTTTCTTGGACCCTTTTGGAGAAATTTTTATTTGGTTCATTTTCAAAATGATTCTGAGGGTTTCACAAATCCCCATTTCAAGTTTCTGATGAAAGAGTAAACATGATGCAACACTCTAATGCATGACTAGCTAGGGTGTGACAACTCACCCCCACTCAAAAGAATCTCGTCCCGAGATTTGGGTTCCTCCGGGAAGAAGGCGGGATACTCGAGTCGAAGACGATCCTCCCTTTCCCAAGTTGCTTCATCCTCAGAATGGTGCGACCATTGTACTTTGAGAAACTGCTAGAAACCCTAGTCACTTTGGTCTCACCGATAGGGATCTCGGTCTCACCGAGATGGGATTGCAAACTCTCTGTTTCCCTTCATAATGTTTCGGTCCAACTGAGATGAGCGATTGGTCCCACCGAGTTCGCAATGCACACTCTCTGTTTCCCTTTCATAACGTTTCGGTCTCACTGAAATGAGCGATTCGGTCCCACCAAGTTTTCTGACCAACTCTCTGGTTAGCTTATTACCAAAATCGGTCCCACCGAGTTTGTGTAATCGGTCTCACCGAGATTACATAATGCCCTAACCCTAATGAATTCGGTCCTACCGAGTTGACATGTCGGTCCCACCAAAAATCCTAACGTTCACATTTTCAACTAAATCGGTCTGACCGAGTTTCATGATTCGGTCCCACCGAGTTTGGTGATTTGTGTGTAACAGTTAGATTTTGTGTGGAGGCTATATATACCCCTCCACCCTTCCTTCATTTGTAAGGAGAGCCATCAGAACATGCCTAGACTTCCAGCATTCATTTTCCAAGAGAGAACCACGTACTCATGTGTTGAGACCAAGATATTCCAATTCCAACCACAAGAATCTTGATCTCTAGCCTTCCCCAAGTTGCTTTCCTCTCAAATTATATTTCCACCAAATCCAAATCTGTGAGAGAGAGTTGAGTGTTGGGGAGACTATCATTTGAAGCACAAGAGCAAGGAGTTCATAATCAACACACCATCTATTACATTTTGGAGAGTGGCGTCTCCTAGATTGGTTAGATGTCACTTGGGAGCCTCCGACAAGATTGTGGAGTTGAACCAGGGAGTTGCAAGGGCAAGGAGATCGCCTCTTCGTGCAGATCTACCCTTGTGAGGCAAGTCCTTCGTGGGCGATGGCCATGGTGGGATAGACAAGGTTGCTTCTTCGTGGACCCTTCGTGGGTGGAGCCCTCCGTGGACTCACGCAACTGTTACCCTTCGTGTGTTGAAGTCTCCATCAACATGGATGTACGATAGCACCACCTATCGCAACCACGCCAAAAATCTTCGTGTCTACAATGTGTTTGCACCCTCCAAACTCCTCCCTTTACCTTCATGTGCAATGTTTTACATTCTGCTACTATACTCTTAGACTTGCATGTGTAGGTTCATTCCTTGACTTGTGCTAAGTTGTTAAAATCTGCCAAGACTTAAAATTGGGAAAAGGATAGATTTTTTTGGTCAAGTAGTCTAATAACCCCCCCTCTAGACATACTTTCGATCCTACAGATTCGTATACGTGTTGGTTACAGATGACATGGAACTTTCTTATAGTCAATAGTTGGCTATACTATTAAGTATTAACCATGCTCTTATACACCTAGATAGAGGGATTAAGTCCGGATGATTTGGAAGGGGGCAGAGGAGATGTAAGAAATGGTTCATCATAAGTCTTTCACCAGTACTGTAGTAAAAATTCCTAGTTAATCTCATAAATGGCAAGCGAGAACTCTAATGGAGCAAAAGCATACATGGAAGATTCTAGACTAAACCATGAATGGATACACTTTTATTCAAGCGTGATACTCTGATAGAGCAAGATCATGCATGGAAGGTTCTATACTATATAAATAAGAAGTCTCCACATGCTTAGACAGCGGATTACATTGAGCGAGGATTAATGATGTACATTTAACTTGGTAATGCATATGTCCGAGTGAACCTCCTTGAAGTCCCCATGCACCATGTTGGGGGGGGGGGAATCATACCATGCGTCTTCCATGTACACATTGGTGGGAAGGTTCCAGCTCGGCACAGTCCTTGTCAACGTCATGGAGCTGGTGTGGCCCACGTACCTCTGAAGGGCAGTAACAGTGAGCATGCACCCGTACATTGGCCTCATGTCAGTGTGAGCGTCAGCGGCATCACCCCTGACGCACACTACAGAGATGGGGCAGCGGCCTGCGCGGGCCTCGCTAGTGCCCACGATCAAGAGGAAGACGCTATCGTCCTCCTCTGAGACTGGAAGGCGGCGGTCATCCTCTAGTGACTCCGGCACGGCAAACGGGTTAGCACGTCTCGTACTTGATGTTCTCCGCCAAGGGCCAGTAGTGATCGCCGGACGCCCGCGTGAGGTGATGCACGAGGTCCGCTAGCGAGACCCAAAACGGCATCGGGCACTCATAGTAGTAGACGAAGGGCTCCTTAGGGGCATCGACCAGGCCATCCATGAAATGGGAGTGGCTATAGGGGACATTGTGCCAGCTACATATAAGAGCAAGTTACTACGAGATTTAGTCCGAATAAGCACAAAATAAAGCATGACAGCTATAAGAGAGATTAAACTAATCATGTGGACTAGCATAATAGATGAACAGATCGAATCTAGGAGACAGACTAGAAACATGAATTCTACCACAATTTCGAACAGGAAGGACAGAAACACATACGGTGCAACGGGAGCAGCACCGTTGGCATTGAGGTTGTCATCCATGTCGTTGAGGAAGAGGTTGCCGAGGTCAGGGAAGAAGTCGTCGTCGGTGAAGTCGTCGCTGTCAGCAGTCGTGAGAGTGCGCTCCCCGAATTTCAACAGCGCCCGCCGAATGGAGCGTAGGAGGGAGTGGCTGTATGCGATGTTGCGGTCGCCGAATGGAGTGCAGGAGTAGCACACGAATCAGTAGATGGTGCTCCTCCCTAGTATCTATCTCTACTCTTATCTCTATCTCTACTACTCTTCTTTCTTTTTTGTATTATACTAGTAGCTGTCAAATAGAATAGTACTGTGCTGCCTGTTGCACACCCGGCTGAACACGCCTCCTCGCCTACATCAAATGCCTCCGTTAAAACCACACGCAAACCGAGAAACCTACTCCGACCCGCGGGAGAAAATTTGCCGGTTGCCGTTGGAGAATAATAGAGTCACGTCCAATCCATTTGAGTTAATTGCGTGTATGATTATCCCTCTATAAAAATTTAATTGCATCCTTAATCTAGTATTCTAAGTACTCTGTGGGTTCCACTGTTAGTACAATATACATGACTTGTAGGCTGGCTACAGATTCGCACAAAAAGTTAAAAATAAACAAATCCATCCTTAATCTTGTATTCTAAGTACTTTGTGGGTTCCACTCCTAGTACAGTTGCGAAAGAAGTATATATTAAAAAAAATATAAAAAGCTACATTTTAGGACAAAATTCGAACTCAGGTCATCGCGCTACAAGCATCCGACCCGAACCAGTACACCAAGTGTTCGTTGTGGACGATGCAAGTGATAAACCTTTATAGCAATGAGCCCATCTGTTGTAATGGATCCAAATTAGAATAATACGTATTCACAAGTTTGAAATAAAAAAGTTTAGTTTTGATATACATATCACTAAAAATATCTTATGTTTCGCTCCAAATAAATTCTTTGGGTTGTTTTGATGAGGTAAGGGAGGAATGTGGTTGGTTTCAAGATACTAAGGGGTTTTGTGTAAACTGGAGCAGAGAAGTGGGAATTGTTGCAAAAGGCCACAACTTACATCACAGTTGTTAGATGCAAATCTAATGGTCAGAAATGGCTGATGGCAGACACGCCATCATCACCAACTAAGTCTTTTATAGGAGTAAGTAATATTGGAGTAGGAGTAGAGAAAAACCGAATTGGTGATGATGGTGTGTGTGCCATCTTATAGTATAGACCGTCCGATCTATATCTGACGAATAGAAAGCAAACTATGACAATTTTACAAAAGATACCCGCACCTATCTCCACATTTACAGATAAGGCATTGCCTCGTTCATCCTTATCTCCCACAACCTCATTGCTGAGCAATTAAAAAAGGAAGTATTTGGAACAATCTGGCATGGTGGCCGCTGCTGGCGCCGTCCATCCCCATGCCTCCGCCCAGTCCGACCACTAGTCACCACCACGCCCCACTCCTCCTAACCTTATCTATCACCTTTCTCCAGATATCAGTTTTTTTAATGAAATGGTCGAGATACCATTAGTTTTTACACATGGGATTACTCCTGCATGGGTCAACCACAACAGGTGTTCTGTAAAAAAATGCATCTTGATGTTCCGTGCAATGCACGTGCATCTTGCTAGTTTTTTTTGCATATAATTCCAAACACCGCGTAGACACGGTCTTTGACCATTTTACAACTATGTTAGTATCATTGTTGGTGGTCAGCCGGTGCAAGTTATAGCCCCGGGTGTTTTAACCTTTTTTAGTAATGATATCTGGCGATTGTTCGCCACGAGCTCAATCCTGGCAAATCCCACGTAACCGTCAGATTTCCATCCGATGGCGGCCTTTTTTCAAACCATAGTATTTGACGAAACCTCCACCTTACACGTGTACTGTAACTGCATCGCGGGCGTTTGCAACTGCCATGTCTGCCAGCGAACGTTTGCTGGGGATTGGAGTTAGCACTGATGGCAGTTTGTAGTCGTTCCACGCTTGGGCATTGAAGTTTGTAACTATTTTAGATTAGAATATACTAATCCTCTAGTGCTAGTAGTAGAGCAGAGTCCTACTCACTACTACTCTACTCAAGAGTAGTAGGTACTGTAGGGAGTACCAGTACTGTGATCACTCAAGCAAGTTGTCTAGCATCGATATGATCCTACGCTGCCGGTATGTGTCTCGTAAGTCAAGCGGCATGCTGTACTCATCATCACATGTCCACTTTCCGCAGCACATATTCGCTTCTCCATCTTTGTCCGCACATAATCATCCAATCTTCCATCCCCGCTAAGGCGCCTCCCCCCCTCTTCCGAAACCCAAGCACTAACAATGGCAGAACCGAGCAGCGTCCGCCGAAAGAGTGGCTGGAATTCGCTCCCCATAGAGGTAATCTAGCTCATTGTTTCGCGTGTGGACAATCTCAGTACCATGCTGCTCACCGTGTGCTCGCCGAAGCTGTACCCTTTACTCAAACCCCTTAGGCCGAAGCTTTTTAAGCCAGCTCCTTGCTTGTTGATGCCGCCCGATCTTCAGAAATGGCGTGTCATGCAGCATAACGATCGTAGGGTGGCGAGCATTAACCCTCTTTACTGTGATCCGATCCCCGTCACCCTAAACAACATTAACGGTATGTACTGGGTCGGCATGAACACGTCTTGGATGGTGCTCGTCGACGGTCACGATAGCTGGATGCTCGTGGAGGTCTACACCCGGCGATTGATCCCCCTTCCTTCGATTAACACTGCACTACTTTGGCACCGCGGCCCAGAATACTCGGAATCTTACAGTAGCCAACATGATACCAAGTTTGATTTGCTCAAGGTCGTAATCTGCCAAGTGCCCACAAGATCTGTGAATTATAAAGACTTCAGGCAAATTGCGTTCTTCAATCGCGGTCTCGCCTATCTGACAGGTCACTGTGGTAAGTGGATAAATCGGCATGTCCATCGCAGGATCATACATCCTCCATGGTACTCCGATGCCATTGAACACAAGGGCTTCATTTACGTTGTCGACTCCTTCTATGCCTGGACGTATTGCTGGCCTACTCCAGTCATCGCTACAAACGGCCGTTACAATAGTATGTTACTTTCCCATGATATCATGATGGCTTGCTTATATTACTGTCAACATTTACTGAAAGAAATATTCATGCTCATAACATGTTGTTCTTAAGGTTGACTACATTAAGAGCCCTTTTTATTTGACTCCAATTTGATATGATGTTGTAGGCCGCCTGGTGTCCCTACCCTTCCTAATCCCAAAACCTTTCAAACGAAAGCAGCATGGCAGTTGCAGGTGGTTCCTGGCTCAATCAGATGACAGTGAATGATTGATGATCGTTCGCACATATCAGACGTGTTGTTTCGCGGAATACAATCACAGTCACTGCAAGGTCTTTGAGTAGGATCCCAGCTTCTCTGGGCCTTTAGGATTTTTTGACTGGAGGCTGGTAAGTAGCCTTGGTACACGCTCTCTGTTACTCGGACTGAATTATGCGATTAACCAGGAGATAACCGACGGCAAGGATCATGATGGCAGAGCAGTTTCGTTCATCAGGCAAAACTATGTGTACACAACGTACCATGCGTCTATGCATGCACCATACCCTGTTATGTGCCGCCACGCTCTGTAGCACAAAGTAGGAGAGAGGGTCGCAAGTATCAGACTTCGACCTACTGGCTGTAGTTTCCCCCGTTAGGCACCTATCTGGTTCAAGCCGTCAGCCAATCTCCACAGCTAAATCAATAGTAATGTCTAACTGAGCCAGTTAGTTAGATGCATACACTTGATGTAGTAGGATCTTTATTTAGTTTGATGCATACACTTGTTCTTTTTTGGCAGCCCTTTTGTAATGATGGCTGATGTTTGGTTTGGAAGAGAGAGCTGCGTCATTACTCTTCTGGCCTGCTTACTGCTTCTAGCACCCCCAGCCCTGGTTGCTGTTGTTGCTATTTTCAATGTACAATCAGTAGTATATTTCGTCTGTTGGTTGAATAAATGTGTTGTTAGAGCAACAAACACAATGTTTTGGAAGTCGTTGCACGGTCCGATCCTTTAGTGCCCCGTACCGTACATAGTGCATACTATTTTTTGTACGAAACACATTTTCCACTAGTTGATAACATGCAACCCACTGATGAAGGCCCAATAGAGGAGCCCATAATTAACTGAAAGGAAGGCTCTCGCATGAATCCGACCCAGGTACATGCTCATGGTCCCCTAAACATAACTAAGTAAATAAATAAATAAAGCTAAATGCTCATGCACCAGTTCTTTAAATTCACGATTTAACAGGAGGAAATTATTTCCTATGATAGTGTCGTTACATTCAGTCGATATTATTCTTAGGCAAAGATAGCGACCAATCTTCTTTCTCCCACCATTTTCTTCCTCCAACCAGCGGACCCATGCAAATCATAGTCAATGTCGTAAATAGTTCCGGTCCATTTTTATTTTTCAATAAGAATGTCCAACCCAGCCTAGCACATTGGTGACAACACTTTATCCTCCGCCTTGGTGCGCTCACCGCGGCACCGACGTCCGGCCCTGTCAACATAGTGAATCGGGAGAGGACTGTAGTCGTGAGTATGACAGTACGGACCCACCAGGTCCACTCCGGACACAAGCAAGCGCCTCTTTTACTACTCAGATGCACCCCTCATTTTTTTACTCTAATCCACCTTGTTGATATCTGGGGCCCATATCATTTTCAATGTATAGTCAATTAACGACGGAATTGCACAACTTTTTTTGATGATTTGTTCAGAGGAGCAGGCTATAAACTGGGTTGTGCAGTCTCTGTGGCTCGTCTAACAACATGACCAGCCCAATAGTTTTTTATTTAGGAAAATAGGTAGCCCACTATTTCTTTTTGAAGAATACCCAAGCTAGGCCTATTTGTTTTCTCCAACTTACTTGGCTGCAAATCTTTCAAGACGAGGAGGGATGCATTCCGGCCTGGCCAAAGAGTGTGGTCAGTATCTGTTAAAAGTAATATCAAAGGGGTTGAAAATTCCAAAAAAATAGCAAATGGGAAATTTGTTTTTTTGTTTTTGTTCTTCACTAATATTTTATATTTCATTGCATTTTAACATGACATAGTAATAATTTATTTTTAAATTTGTTTTAGTATGGCTACTAATTTTTGGACTGATAATATTTTGTTCCCCGACAAAAATTTGCGAATTTTCAAAATTTCACACATTTTTAGTTCAATTTTTTAACCCTCGTACTGACCAGAAAATGGGCAGCAATTCTAAAAATAGAAGATGGGCTGCAATAAATTCCACATGAATTAGAAAATGAGTAAAAAATTAAGAATAATAGCAAATGGGCTGTACACGCCACATATTTCGAGGCTGACTTGTTTACGCAAGGCTTTGTCAGTCAACACACGATTCTAGCAGCAGTGACTGTTGTATGTCCATCCAACGGCTGATGTGCTTCTTCAATCTCTAATCTTCCTGCTCCAGCCGCCTAAACCAGCGCCGGCGGGACTACCTGCTCCCTCCTCTTGTGGCCTGCTGTGATGCCGCGCAGGCTTCGCCGTCCCATCCTACTCCCTCCACTGGCCTGGCCGCATGCGATGAACTACCTCCCTTTTACGCGAAAAAATGATTCCTCCCACCAACATCTGGGGTGCACCAGTTCGGAGGCTGACCTATGGGCCTACTAAGTTGACATGTACACAGGGCTTTGTCAACTTAGTCAATGAGCCATTCTAGCAGCAGTGACCGTTGGATTTGAATCGAACGGTCCTGCTGCTTCTTCAATCGATGCACTTCTTGCACCAGCCGTCCAAACCAGCACCCGCAAGACTACCTGCTCCTGCCTCCAGTGGCCGGTTGGGCTTCCATTGAGGCCTCACTGCCCCCTACTACTCCCACCGCTGACCAGGTACTGTGGCGGCCGTAGCGTCACACCACAGCCGAACCAGTGAATCCTCGTACCCCTCTCCGCATGGGCTTCCACTGTCGCGTCTTCCCCGGCTCCACGCCGTCCCCTTCCTAGGCCTCACCGTCATCCACCGCCCTGGTGCTCTCGGCGCGGCGTGGTCAACATGGTCAAGGAACGACTTCCATCGGAAGAGTACTGTACGGGTAGAGGCTGACAGCTAGATCCACGGCAGCAGCAAAGAAGTGCCTCCTTATTACGCACAAAATAATTATTCCTCCACTTGACAGTAGGGACCCATCAGACGGTCCACCATATTTCATGAAAAAAATGTTTCCCCCCTGACTGCTGGGACCCACCAGCTATATCTTCACACGCAAGGAAGTGGCTGACAGTCAGGACCCACCTGGTCGAAGCGTATGTAGCGTTGTTATTCTGGTCGCGAACGTGTACATACATATTGGCCGATCGGTCTGTCTGGAGGCTGTAGTGATGAACCGTGGCCATTTAAGGAAGGGCACGTGTCGTAGTAGAGGTGCGCGTGTAGCATGTACACGTACGTACAGCCAGGGTGCAAGAAAGTAAATACGGCCACGTACGTACATACGGGCGGGGCTCGAACGCCTACTCGTGCATACGTATGGCCAGGCCTCGTGTACATGGCTGGGTCGGAATGGAGAAACTGCATCATCGTCGTGTTCATGGGGAGGCAACAGAATCCGTCGTGTTCATCGGGAGGTAACGGAATACATCGTGTCCATCGGGAGCCAACAACGCTCACTATTCATCCAGAGGCAGCATCGATCGACTTCAGTTAGCAGCAGTAGTGAAGGAATCACTTGGGTTCAGTTAACAGCAAGGGATAGATCGGGGTTCAGTAATGTAGCTAGTGCAATCGCTTGGGTTCAGTTATAGAGCCCAGCGCCTCGGTCCGGTTCAGTTAGAGCGCAACGCCTCGCACACACGCGCATACGTGTATGAGAGAAACGCGCATCTCTCGGCCCCGGCCACCCACCGTAACCGGGAACTCTCCGATATTTTCCTCGCCCTCGCTTCTACCATGTTTTTTCCATCATCCACGGCCCAAAGAATGTCATGCAGTAGAAGTAGGAGCCCATTTTCTATCATGATTTTTTGTCATAGAAGTAGGAGCCCACCACATCTATAATGATACTGGGTTTTGTCACAATTATCATCATAGAAGTGTCATAAGCATGACAGGAAAAAAATCGTTCGGCCCAAAATGTCACGGATGTGTCTTTTTTGTAGTGCATCTGTTAGCTTAGCATTATGATCGTTTAGTTTTATTGCTATTGCTTTCTTCATGACTTATACATATTCCTCTAACTATGAGATTATGCAACTCCTAAATACCGGAGGAACACTTAGTGTGCTATCAAACATCACAATGTGACTGGGTGATTATAAAGATGCTCTGCAGGTGTCTCCGATGGTGTTTGTTGAGTTGGCATAGATCGAGATTAGGATTTGTCACTGCGTGTATCGAAGAGGTATCTCTGGGCCCTCTTGGTAATGCACATCAATTTAAGACATGCAAAGCAATGTGACTAATAAGTTAGTTACGGGATGATGCATTACGGAACAAGTAAAGAGACTAGCCGGTAATGAGATTGAACTAGGTATGAGGATACCGACGATCGAATCTCGGGCAAGTAACATACCGATGACAAAGGGAATGGCGTATGTTGTTATGCAGTTTGATTGAGATCTTCGTAGAATATGTAGGAGCCAATATGAGCATCTAGGTTCCGCTGTTGTTTATTGACCGAAGATGTGTCTTGGTCATGTCTACATAGTTCCCGAACCCGTAGGGTCCGCACACTTAAACGTTCATTGACGATTTGTATTATGAGTTATGTGATTTGATGACCGAAGTTTGTTCTGAGTCCAGCATGAGATCACGGACATGATGAGGAGTCTCGAAATGGTCGAGAGGTAAAGATTGATATATTGGACGAAGGTATTCGGACACCGGAAAGGTTTCGGGATCTTTCAGATATTTATCGGGGAACTGAGGGGTTACCGGAACCCCCCGGGGAAGTTATGGTCCCTAATGGGCCATGAGGAAGTAGGAGAGGGAAGGCCACAAGGTGCCTCCCCCAAGGGCAGTCTAAATTGGACTAGGGGGACGGGGCGCGGCCCCCCTTCCTTTCCCTCTCCCTCTCCTTCCCTCCTTCCCCTTCTTGTAATAGGAAAGGGGGGCCGAATCCTACTAGGAACGGAGTCCTAGTACGACTCCCCCCATGGCGCGCCCCCCATGGCATGCCCCCCTTGGCCGGCCACCTCCTCCTCCCCCCTTTCTATACAGAGGCGGGGGTCACCCAAAGGCACAATAGACAATCTCTTAGCCGTGTGCGGTGCCCCCCTGCACAATTCAACACCTTGGTCATATCGTCGTAGTGCTTAGGTGAAGCCCTGCGCCGGTAACTTCATCATCACTGTCGCCATGCCGTCGTGCTGACGGAACTCTCCCTCGTCCTCAACTGGATCAATAGCTCGAGGGACGTCATCGTGTTGAACGTGTGCTGACCACGGAAGTGCCGTATGTTCGGTGCTTGGATCGGTTGGATCGTGAAGACATTCGACTACATCAACTACGTTACTAAACGCTTCCGCTTTCAGTCTACGAGGGTACATGGACACACTCTCCCCTCTCTTTGCTATGCATCTCCTAGTTAGATCTTGCGTGATTGTAGGAAAAAAATTAGTTACTATGTTCCCCAATAGGTATAACCCTTGGCACTCGATACTAGCTCTGCATAGTCATACAACTAGAGGTGTGAGATGATGTGTCGGGCTCTGGACGTCGATCACGTTGATCGAGTCACCAATCATAAAGTGGGACCAACAGGGACAAGGTGCCGGCTCACTAGTGAATTACTAACCAACCTATACTAAGCATATATGATAATAGGTAAAGTATCAAAAGCAGGTTACAAAAGTAGGCTATCCATTAGAATATGAGCATTCAAATACAGTAACAAATTCTAATGCAAGCATAAGAGATAAAGAATGGACGATATCCATGTTCATCATACTAGAGGCATGTGACAGATGAATAGTTAGCGTATTTGAATTTGATAGATGAATAGTTACAATTTAATTTATATGATTTTTCAAAGTTTTAAATTATTTCTGGAATTAATTTAATACGAATTTATTTAAATGGGAATCGGTAAGTGCACACAGAAGTGTACACACGAATGTGCTGTTGAGCTGACAGTGGGACCCAGTTGATGGCCTAGTCAGTAGTCAACAGTCAAAGCTGAATGGGTTGACTTGTCCCACTAACATGAGGGACCACATGTCATTGTCAGTAGGGTTAATCCGTGGGTTAAATTTAAACATGGGTAATTAGTGGGGGTGGACCCCACATATCAGTGACATGTTTAGTTAAAAGGTTTAGTTTTAACTAATTATAATTAGGGACGGAGGGCCAACACGTCAGTGGGCTAAAAGGTCTAGTTAGGGCATAATTAGCGGGCCATTAGCCACTAACGACGATGTCACGCCGGCAGCCGCTGGGGTAAGCCGTCGGCGACCTCAAGTCATGGCAGGGCCCACTCAGGAGGCCACGACAGCGGTAGCTAAGACCACCAGCACGTAGCCTGCGCTCGCTTGAATCCAGAGGAGGTCTCAGGGGTCGCTGGAGTTGCGAGAAACAATGACGACAATTGAGTGCAGCGGCGGCGGTGCAACAGCAGCGAGCAGCGTGGGGAGCGGGGGGTGATTGCTGGCGTGAGGCAAAGCATGGCAGCAAGCGGAGGCAAGGCCAGGGAGGGCATGTGCAGGAGGCGTGGAGTGGGGCGCGAGCAGGGGCGGCGGTGCACGCGCTTGAACACGGCAGGGCGAGCCATGGGCACGCGCTGGGGCTTGGTCGGGCGTGGTGAGCGTGGCCGGGGTGTGCTCCAGCATTTGTCCACGGTGGCCCAGGAATGCGGAGATGAAGGAAATATGCTCTAGATGCAATAATAAAGTTGTTATTTTATATTTCCTTATTCAAGTAAATGTTTATTATTCATGCTAGACTTGTATTGATCCGAAACCTTAATACATGTGTGAATACATAAACAAACACTATGTCCCTAGTGAGCCTCTAATTGACTAGCTTGTTGATCAAAGATGGTTAAGGTTTCCTAACCATGGACATGAGTTGTCATTTGATAATGGGATCACATCATTAGGAGAATGATGTGATGGGCAAGACCCATCTGCTAGCTTAGCATAATGATCGTTCAGTTTTATTGATGTTGCTTTCTTCATGTCAGATACATATTCCTTCGACTATGAGATTATGCAACTCCAGGATACCAGAGGAATACCATGTGTGCTATCAAACATCACAATGTAACTGAGTGATTATAAAGATGCTCTATAGGTATCTCCGAAGGTGTTTTTTGGGTTGGCATAGATCAAGATTAGAATTTGTCACTCCAAGTATCGGAGAGGTATCTCTGGGCCCTCTCGATAATGCACATCATAAGAAGCCTTGCAAGAAAAGTGACTAATGAGTTAGTTACGGAGTGATGTATTACGGAATGAGTAAAGAGACTTGCCGGTAACGAGATTGAACTAGGTATGAAGATACCGATGATCGAATCTCGGGCAAGTAACATACCGATGGACAAAGGGAATTACGTATGTTGTCATAACAGTTCGACTGATAAAGATCTTTGTAGAATATGTAGGAACCAATATGATCATCCAAGTTCCGCTATTGGTTTTGCAGGGCAGGTCTCTCGTTCATGTCTACATAGTTCTCCAACCCATAGGGTCCGCACGTTTAACGTTCGATGACAATATTGTATTATATGAGTTATGTGATTTGGTGACCAAATTTTGTTCGAAGTCCCGGATGAGATCATGGACATGACGAGGAGCCTCGAAATGGTCGAGAGGTAAAGATTGATATATATAGGACGATAGTATTCAGACACCGGAAGTGTTCCGGATTGTATCGGGTATTTATCGGAGTACCGGGGGTTACCGGAAACCCCCGGGGGGGGGGGGGGGCATATGCATCATATGGGACATGAGAGGGAAGCACACCAGCCCACAAGGTGTGGCGCGCCCCCTATGGAAGCTGGCCGAATTGGAGAAGGAAAAAGGGGGTTCAGCCTTCCTTCCTTTCTCTCTTCTCCCTTCCCTTTTCCTCTTTGGTAAAATAAGGAAGAGACGCCAATTGGGAAACCCCAAGTAGGATTCGGATACTAGTTGGGGCGCCCCATGGCTGCCTCTCCTCCCCTCCCACCTATATATATGTGGGGAGGGGGGCACCTAGAACACACAACATCAATTGTTAGCCATGTGCGGTGCCCCCTCCACAATTTACACCCCCGGTCATAGTTTTGTGGTGCTTAGGCGAAGTCCTGCGAGAATCACTTCACCGTCACTGTCAGCATGTCCTCATGCTGACGGAACTCATCTACTACCTCGACACCTTGCTGGATTAAGAAGGCCAGGTACGTCACCGAGCTGAACGTGTGCATAACTCAGAGGTGTCGTACTGTCGGTGCTTGATCGGTCGGAGCTAGAAGAAGTTCGACTACATCAACCGCGTTGTCAAACGCTTCCGCTTTCGATCTACGAGGGTACGTAGACACACTCTCCCCCTCATTTCTATGCATCTCCTAGATAGATCTTGCTTGAGCGTAGGAATTGTTTTGAAATTGCAAGCTACATTTCCCAATAGTGGCATTTGAGCCAGGTCTATGCGTAGATGATATGCACGAGTAGAACACAAAGAGTTGTTGGCGGTGATAGTCATAGTACTTACCACCAACATCTTATTTTGATTCGGCGGTATTGTTGTATGATGTGGCCTGGACCAACCTTACATGACCACGTTCATGAGACTGGTTCCACCGACAGACATGCAACTAGTTTTGCATAAAGGTGGCTGGCGATGTTTCTCCTACTTTAGTTGAATCGAATTTGACTGCAGCTGGTCCTTGTCGAAGGTTAAAACAGCAAACTTGATAAATCACCATTGTGGTTTTGATGCATAGGTAAGAACGGTTCTTGCTAGAAGCACGTAGCAGCCACATAAAACTCGCAACAACAAAGTAGAGGATGTCTAACTTGTTTTTGCAGGGCATGTTGTGATGTGATATGGTCAAGACATGATGTGATAAACTTTATTGTATGAGATGATCATGTTTTGTAAGATATCTGATAACCGGCAGGAGCCTTATGGTTGTCTCTTTATTGTATGAAATGCAAACGCCATGTAATTGCTTTACTTTATCACTATGCGTTAGCGATAGTTGTAGAAGCAATAGCTGGCGAGACGACCACTATGCTATGATGGAGATCAAGGTGTCAAGCCAGTGACGATGGAGATCATGACGGTGCTTTGGAGATGGAGATCAAATGCACAAGATGATCATGGCCATATCATGTCACATATTTTGATTGCATGTGATGTTTATCTTTTATGCATCTTATCTTGCTTAGTACGGCGGTAGCATTATAAGATGATCCCTTAACTAAAATTTCAAGGTATAAGTGTTCTCCCTTAGTTGGCACCTTTGCGACAGTTCGTTGTGCTGAGCCACCACATGATGATCGGGTGTGATAGGCTCTACGTTCACATACAACGAGTGCAAGATAGTTTTGCACATGTCAAATAGTCGGGTTAAACTTGACGTGCCTAGCATGTACAGACATGGCCTCGGAGCACTAGAGACCGAAAGTTCGAATGTGAATCATATAGTAGATATGATCAACATAGAGATGTTCACCATTGATGACTACTCCATCTCACATGATGATCGAACATGGTTTAGTTTAGTTGGATCACGTATTATTTAGATGACTTGAGGGATGTCAATCTAAGTGGGAGTTCTTAAGTAATATGAATAATTGAACTTAATTTACCATGAACTTAGTCCTGCTAGTATTTGCATATCTATGATTGTATATCAATAGCTCGCGATATAGCTCTTATATATTTTTGATATGTTCCTAGAGAAAAGTTGAAAGATGATAGTAGCAATGGTGCGGACTGGGTCCGTGATCTGAGGATTATCCTCTTTTCTACACAGAAGAATTATGTCCTTGATGCACCGCTAGGTGACACACCTGTTGCAGGAGCAGTTGCAGATGTTACAAACGTTTTGCAGGCTCGATATGATGACTACTTGATAGTTTAGTGCATCATGCTTTATGGCTTAGAATCGGGACTTCAAAAATGTTTTGAACGCCGCAGAGCATATGAGATGTTACAAGAGATAAAATTGGTATTTCAGACTTATGTTTGTGTCGAGAGGTATGAGACCTCTGACAAGTACTTTGCCTACAATATGGAGGAGAATAGCTCAGCCAGTGAGCATGTGCTCAGAATGTCTGGGTACTACAATCGCTTGAATCAAGTGGGAGTTAATCTTCTAGATAAGATAGTGATTGACAGAGTTCTCTAGTCACTATCACCAAGCTACTAGAACTTCGTGACGAACTATAATATGCAAGGGGTGACGAAAATGATTCGCGAGCCCTTTGCGATGCTGAAATCGGTGAAGGTAGAAATCAAGAAAGAGCATCAAATGTTGATGGTTAAGAAGACCACTAGTTTCGAGAAAAATGGCAAAGGGAAAGAAAGGGAACTTCAAGAAGAATGGCGAGCAAGTTGCCACTCCATGAAGAAGCCCAAAGCTGGACCCGAGCCTGAAACTGAGTGCTTCTACTACAGAGGAGATGGTCAGTAGAAGCGGAACTTCCTCAAATACTTGGCAGATAAGAAGGATGGCAAAGTGAACAAAGGTATATCTGATATACATGTTATTGATGTTTACTTTACTTGTGTTCATAGAAACCCCTTGGTATTTGTTACTAGTTCAGTTGTTGAGATTAGTAACTCAAAATAGGAGTTGCAGAATGAACAGAGACTAGTTAAGAGCAAAGTGATGATGTGTGTTGGAAGTGATTCCAAGGTAGATACGATCACCATCACACACTCCCTCTACCTTTGGTATTAGTGTTGGACCTAAAAGAAATGTTATTTCGTGTTTGCGTTAAGCATGAATATGATTAGGTCATGTTTATTGCAATACAGTTATTCATTTAAGTCAGAGAATAATTGTTGTTCTGTTTACATGAATAAAACCTTCTATGGTCATACACCCAAGGTAAATATTTTATTGAATCTCGATCGTACTGATACACATATTCATAATATTGATGCCAAAAAGATGGAAAGTTGATAATGATAGTGCAACATATTTGTGGCACTGCCGTTTAGGTCATATTGGTGTAAAGTGCATGAGGAAACTCCATGCAGATGGACTTTCGGAATCACTTGATTATGAATCATTTGATAATTGTGAACCATGCCTCATGGGAAAGATGACTAAAATTCCATTCTCTGAAAAAATGGAGCGAGCTAGTGACTTATTGAAAATAATACATACCGATGTATGCGGTCCGATGAGTATTGAAGCACGCGGCGGGTATCGTTATTTTCTGACCTTCACAAATGATTTGGGTAGGTATGGGTATATCTACTTAATGAAACACAAGTCTAAAACATTTCCAAAGTTCAAAGATTTTCAGAGTTAAGTGGAGAATCATCGTAACAAGAAAATAAAGTTTCTACAATTTGATCGAGGAGGCAAATATTTGAGTTATGAGTTTGGCCTTCATTTAAAACAATGTTGAATTGTTTCACAACTCATGCCACGTGGAACACCACAGCGTAATGGTGTGTCCGAATGTCGGAACTATACTGTATGGGATATAGTGCGATCTATGATGTCTCTTACCGATTTACCACTATCGTTTTGGGGTTATGCATTAGAGACAGCCGCATTCACAAGTAATAGGGCACCGTCCAAATCTGTTGAGACGACACCGTATGAAGTGTGGTTTAGCAAGAACCTAAGCTATCATTTCTTAAAATTTGGGGTTGCAACACTATGTCAAAAGGCTTCAGCCTGATAAGCTTGAACCCAAGTCGGAGAAGTGCGTCTTCATAGGATACCCTAAAGAAAACAAATGGGTACACCTTTGTGGCACCTCGGCTCAGAGCAACCGGTTTACCCCGCATTGCCAGCCCAGAGATCAAGTCTTCTGGCAATACACAACAACTTGGTACAGAAACAACCGCTTTATTGATGCTAGCGGATTACATAAGTCTGATATTACATTGAGATACAAGGCCAAGCGGTACGCATAGTGCTGCTAAACAGTATGTACATTATTTAATGAACATGACGAGGGCCTTGATCACACGAACTACATGGCAGCGGAAGAACGACGAATTGGATCTCCATAGCACAGGGACACCAACGTGGACACAGCCTAGATGCGAGATGCGCTTTGATGCGAATCGACTTGCCTGAAAGATGGCATGACACGCCAGGTCAGTACATTGAATGTACTTGCAAGCTCACAACAAACATAGGCATGATGACAGATAATATCATGACAATTAATCAAATTAATGCAAAAGCAAGATTTACTCAACATGCAATGAAACCAATACGCACATCGAGTCTCACAGACTTGCTTACCAGACGGTTACCTCGTAACCAGGTGGTGACCATACCGGGGTCACAACTAAAAACCAACCGCTCATGAACAACTCAAGAGTTCATGAAACACACAACATCACAACAACCATTTAGTTTGCAAGATTAATTATAAAAGTTGATCCATGGTGTGACTTACTTCCGAGCTATGCCCATAACCGAGGACGCGGCGATCGATAGATTAAATACACTCTGCAGAGGTAGCGCACTTTACCTACACTACGGAACACCTGGCCTCGCACTCCCATTCGGGTGGACCAAAGTGTTCCGACGAAACCCTCCCTTTGTCATGGCACTCTCCCGGCCACTCCAACCAACTCCCTCTCAGGGCTAGGTCTTGGGTGGCCCCGTGCCTACCAAAGGCACCATAAAAACAATAATGAGCACACAAGGTTATGTATGCTTACTGGGCCAGGGTATACACGCCCATAACCTTCCCTCACGGGAGGCACCGGTGAGAGGCACAACAAATGACCGAATCAAGACCTTTCCCACAAGGTAAATGTGGTCGCACTGAATAAAAACCCAATTCAGTGGCACCATAATGGGATCAACATCATATTCAAGTTGAACTTAATCAAGTTTAACTTTGACAAAAACTTTTTATAAATAACAATGATATTGTGACTTAATCACACAACTAATCGACATGCAATCAAACAACACAAGGATATGGATCAAACTTATGTACATAATTAACTTGCAATATTCAGGATTCCAAAAACTGCACTGGTCCAAATTCATTTTTATTATACATCAATATTTTTATTAACTCATCATTTTTATGAAAATCTCACTTAGTAAAAGAACTATCATTTTCTACCATAGCAAAATGACCAATGCAAAATTTTACTCTACTTGACCAAACAAGTTCATGCAATTTACCAGTAACTAAAACAAGCATATCAAACCTGGTAAAGTAACTAGCAATTAACAAAATTCATTTATCAAATTTTAAATGCAAGTAAAAACTCATATTCAAGTAGAAAATCATAGATATTGAAATAACACCATCCAAATGCTGGTGTGGCTTGCCTTAGTGTAGGGGAGGATCACACCCCTCTTGGTTTGCTTCAAGACAAGCTTCTCCTTTCGAAAATAATTAAACACCACAAAAAAACATCAAAACCCATTCTGAAAATCACCAGAAATTCTAGACAACAAGGAAAAATCCACCTTTTGGTGTGCTGCTAGAGCTTTCTGAAACAAAGACAATGCAAAAAGAATCAAATCATTTGGACTTATGGTTTAGAAATGGGGGCTGGTAAAATTTTGGGTTAATTTCTGAATAAATTTGAATTAAACAGAAATTCCTAGGGGGGTGACGTCGAAGGCGTAAAAGAGAAATACGCCTCCACTCATACCGCTTTGTGCACGAGTGGTGAGGCTGACGGGCGGGCCCGGCACGTCAGGAGAGAGAGAGGGGAAACGAGATCCGAAGGCGACGGCGCTTCACCGGAGCGCACGCCGACGAGGAGGGGGTTTGAGGCTAGTTTAGAGGGATAGGATTGAAGCTGGGCTCGCGGCGCACCTGCCCGTACCCGTGGCTTGCCATGGGATGGCCGGAGCTGCTCGCGGTTAAACTCACAAGCTTCGGTGGCGGACGGGGTTCGCCAGAGTGGATGAAGACGACGGCTAGAGGCGGCTCTGGGGGCTCAGCAGCATCCAGAACAGCACCAAGAGACCTCCAATGCCACACCCGAGCAGCTGGTCGAGCTCGAGAGACACCAGAGCGAGATGGCCGAGCTGCGGAGGTCGCCGGAGTTCTTTGGTCGGGGTAACCGGCCAGAGGCCTGCCCGACCAGGGTGTGGCCCTTCTACATGTTTGTGGAGGTGTTGAGGAGTGGTGTGTGGCTAGAAACAAGGAGTGAGGCTCTATATATAGCCAGAGCGAGGGGAGGTAACGTGTCGCCGCCGGAGCACTCTGGAAGCCAACGAACAGCGACGAAGTGCTCAAGTGCGAGGGGGCAAGCTTGCAGCTCGCTGTGGAAGGCTGTCCACGCTCGTGGACAAGCACAGGACGGGGGGGGGGGAGCGGACAAGTGCACGCGCGCCCTGTGGCTTTTGGTTGCGACGTGCCCGTGCTTGCTGCAGCATCGGCGAGTGCCAGGGAGAGGTCAAAGGTGATGGGTCGGGGCTGCTGGCGCGATGCGGCAGTCGTCGGCGAGCGCTGGATCGAGCACGCGTTGAACATAGGAGATGGAGACACGCAGAGCGTCGAGTAGCTGCCAAGCACCATGTCTTCACGCGGTCACCATGCTGGCATGGTCAAGATGATGCCCAAACGCGGCTAAACCTTGTCTACGCTCTAGTCCACGCAGTGTTTAGTCTAGGAAAGTTGAAAGCTCATTCCCAGGCCGACCAGAATTGACTCAACCAAGCTGGCAAGTTTCTGACTAGAAACTTGGTCGCCAAGTTTGGCTGGCTTCTAGATGGCCATTAGGGCTGATCTCATGGGGTTTATATTCTCTTCGGAGGGTAGTTAAGCTCAAGAAAGATCAGGGCCAAAAGATCAAGGAAAAATGCACTTGCTGTACAATGTGCATTTCTGGTCCAGAAGAGGAATGATTTTCTATAGAAAAAATATTACAAAAATTTAGGCAATATTTTTGCTTGGGAAGGTGTGCCAAGGTCCAAAGAAAATTCAGGAATTATCTCAGATTTGTAGGAGCATTAAAAATGAGGGTTTCTTTGGAGCACAAGTTTCTAAAAAGGGTTTCAGGGAGGAAAATGAATATTTTTCCTTTATGAAAAATATTCATTTGATTATTTTGGGGATATATCAGAGAGATAAGGTTGAATGTGAAGTAGATAGGTCACTTGGGTGAAAGTCAAGTGTATTCCCAAGTGAAAAGTCCATTTTAAATGATTCCAAAATCTAAATCAAGGCAAGGCAAAAACCAAGTCCGAAAACGGAGAGAAGGCAAGTCCGAAAAAAGAGAGAAGGCAAAAGCCAGGCTGTCACAACCTTGTACCACGGATCCAAAAGGAAAGATCTTTGTTGCCAAAAATGGATCCTTTCTAGAGAAGGAGTTTCTCTTGAAAGAAGTGAGTGGGAGGAAAGTAGATCTTGATAAGGTAATTGTACCTTCTCTTAATTTGGAAAGTAGCACATCAAAGAAATCCGTTCCCATGATGCCTACACCAACTAGAGAGGAAGCTAATGATGATGATCATGAAACTTCATATCAAGTTGCTACTGGACCTCGTAGGTCGAACAGAGCACATTCCGCACCAGAGTGGTATGGTAATCCTGTTCTGGAAGTCATGTTACTTGACCATGACGAACCTACAAACTATGAAGAAGCTATGACGAGCCCAGATTCAGATAGATGGCTTGAGGCCATGAAATCTAAGATAGGATCCATGTATGAGGACAAAGTGTGGACTTTCGTGGACTTTCCCGATGATCGGCAAGCAATTGAGAATAAATGCATCTTTAAGTAGAAGACAGACGTCGATGGTAATGTCACCATCTACAAAGCTAGACTTGTCGCAAAAGGTTTTCGACAAGTTCAAGGCGTTGACTATGATGAGACCTTCTCACCTGTAGCGATGCTTAAGTCAGTCCGAATCATGTTAGCAATTGCCACATTTTATGAAAAAGAAATCTGGAAAATGGACGTCGAAACTGCATTCCTTATGGATTTCTTAAAGAAGAGTTGTATATGATGCAACAAGAAGGTTTTGTCGATCCTAAAGGTTCTAACAAAGTGTGCAAGCTCCAGCAATCCATCTATGGATTGGTGCAAGCATCTCAGAGGTGGAATATACGCTTTGATGAGGTGATCAAAGCATACAGTTTTATACAGATGATAACTCACAAGTATAGGGGATCGCAACAGTTTTCGAGGGTAGAGTATTCAACCCAAATTTATCGATTCGGCACAAGGGGAGCCAAAGAATATTCTCAAGTATTAACAGTTGAGTTGTCAATTCAACCTCAACTGAAAGACTTAATATATGCAGCAAAGTATTTAGTATCAAAGTAATATGGAAGTAACGGTAACGGTGCCTAAAGTAACAATATTGGTTTTCTAGTGAGTGTAACAGTGGCAACGGTAAAGTAACTAGGCAAAGATCAATATGTGAAAAGCTCGTAGGCAATGGATCAGTGATGGGTAATTATGTCGGATGCGATTCCTCATGCAACAGTTAAAACATAGGGTGACATAGAACTAGCTCCAGTTCATCAATGTAATGTAGGCATGTATTCCGAATATAGTCATATGTGCTTATGGAAAAGAACTTGCATGGCATCTTTTGTCCTACCCTCCCGTCGCAGTGGGGTCCTATCGGAAACAAAGGGATATTAAACAAAGCATTAACACTTAGTGAATACATGAACTCCTCAAACTATGGTCATCACCGGGAGTGGTCCCGATTATTGTCACTTCGGGGTTACCGGATCATAACACATAATAGGTGACTATTGACTTGCAAGATAGGATAAAGAACTCACATATATTCAAGGAAACATAATAGGTTCAGATCTGAAATCATGGAACTGGGGCCCTAGTGAGAAGCATTAAGCATAGCAAAGTCATAGCAACATCAATCTCAGAACATAATGGATACTAGGGATCAAACCCTACCAAAACTAACTCGATTACATGATAAATCTCATCCAACCCATCACCGTCCAGCAAGCCTACGATGGAATTACTCATGCACGGCGGTGAGCATCATGAAATTGGTGATGGAGAAAGGTTGATGATGACGATGGCGACGGATTCCCCTCTTCGGAGCCCCGAATGGACACCAGATCAGCCCTCCTGAGAGAGATTAGGGCTTGGCGGCTGCTCCGTACCGTAAACGCGATGAATCCTTCTCTCTGATTTTTTTCTCCCCAAACGTGAATATATAGAGTTGGAGTTGAGGTTGGTGGAGCCTCAGGGGGCCCACGAGACAGGGGGCGCGCCCTCCACCCTCGTGGACAGGGTGTGGGCCCCCTGGTGTTGATTGTTTTGCCAGTATTTTTTCTAAATTCCAAAAATATTCTCCGTGGAGTTTCAGGTCATTCCGAGAACTTTTATTTCTGCACAAAAATAACACCATGGCAATTCTACTGAAAACAGCGTTAGTCCGGGTTAGTTCCATTCAAATCATGCAAGTTAGAGTCCAAAACAAGGGCGAAAGTGTTTGGAAAAGTAGATACGATGGAGACGTATCAACTCCCCCAAGCTTAAACCTTTGCTTGTCCTCAAGTAATTCAGTTGACAAACTGAAAGTGACAAAGAAAAACTTTTCCAAACTCTGTTTGCTCTTGTTGTTGTAAATATGTAAAGCCAGCATTCAAGTTTTTAGCAAAGATAATGAACTAACCATATTCACAATAACACTTAGGTCTCATGTTTACTCATATCAATAGCATAATCAACTAGCGAACAATAATAATAAATCTCAGATGACAACATTGTCTCAAAAAAATCATTATATGATATAACAATATGGTATCTCGCTAGCCCTTTCTGAGATCGCAAAGCATAAATGCAGAGCACCTCTGAAGACCAAGGACTAACTAGACATTGTAATTCATGGTAAAAGAGATCCAGTCACAGTCATACTCAATGTAAACTAATAGTAATGCATGCAAATGACAGCAGTGCTCTCCAACTGGTGCTTTTTAATAAGAGGATGATGACTCAACATAAAAGTAAATAGATAGGCCCTTCTCAAAGGGAAGCAGGGATTTGTAGAGGTGCCAGAGCTCGATTTTTGAAACAGAGATAAATAATATTTTGAGTGGCATACTTTCATTGTCCACATAACAACCGAGAGATCTCGATATCTTCCATGCTACACACATTATAGGCAGTTCCCAAACAGAATGGTAAAGTTTATACTCCCCCACCACCAACAAACATCAATCCATGGCTTGTCTGAAACAACGGGTGCCTCCAACTAACAACAATCCTGGGGGAGTTTGGTCTGCAATTATTTTAATTTAAGCATGGGACTGGGCATCCCGGTTACCATCCATTTTCTCATGAATGAGGAACGGAATCCACTCCTCATGAGAATAACCCACCTAGCATGGAAGATATAGACAGCCCTAGTTGATACATGAGCTATTCGAGCATACAAAGTAGAATTTCATTTGAAGGTTTAGAGTTTGGCACATACAAATTTACTTGGAACGGCATGTAGATACTGCATATAGGAAGGTATGGTGGCCTCATATGGAATAGCTTTTGGGGTTTATGGAAGTGGATGCACAAGCAGTATTCCGCTTAGTACAAGTGAAGGCTAGAAAAAGACTGGGAAGCGACCAGCTAGAGAGCGACAACAGTCATGAACATGCATTAAAATTAATCAACATTGAGTGCAAGAATGAGTAGAATATAATTCACCATGAACATAAATATCGTGGAGGCTATGTTGATTTTGTTTCAAGTACATGCGTGAACATGTGCCAAGTTAAGCCACTCGAATCGTTCAAAGGTGGATACCGCCCTATCATACCACATCACAACTATTTAATAGCATGTTGGCACACAAGGTAAACCATTATAAACTCCTAGATAATTAAGCATGGCATGAGCAACTATAATCTCTAATTTTCATTGCAAACATGTTTCATTCATAATAGGTTGAACCAGGAACTATGAACTAATCATATTTACAAAAACAAGATAGGCCGAGTTCATACCAGCTTCTCTCATCTCAAACAGTCCATCATATATTGTCATTATTGCATTTCACTTGCACAACCGAACGGTGTGGATAATAATAATAGTGCACGTGCATTGGACTAAGCTAGAATCTGCAAGCATTCAATACAAGGGAGAAGACAAGGTAATATGGACTCTTGGTTAGATCAACAATAATGCATATGAGAGCCACTCAACATTTTCATCATGGTCTTCTCCTCTCGACCCGCAAAGAAAAGAAATAAAACTATTTACACGGGAAATCTCCCAACAAGCAAAAGAAGAACGATAAATATTTTTGGGTTTTCTTTTAATCATTACTACTACTACAAGCATGGAAAGTAAACTTGCTAAAAGCTACAACTAATTTTTTTGGGTTTTCCTTAAGGTTTTTCAAACACACAAGAAGAATGCTGGAAAATAAAATAAACTAGCATGGGTAGTACAATGAAAAAGTATGAGCACCGACAACTGGCATGAGTGTGTGAACATGAATGTAATGTCGGTGAGAAATACGTACTCCCCCAAGCTTAGGCTTTTGGCCTAAGTTGGTCTATGGCCACTGCTGTCCTCCTGTCGTACTCGTTCGCCTCCTCCCTGGTTATAACATATCTCCTTTTGTTGGAAAGTCAAAGAAAGTAGGAGCACGGAGAGCAACATGGACGGTGCATCGTCTGTCAAAGACTAGTCGGTACTGGAGGAACTGATCGTTCCTTGCAAGAAACTGGTGGTGAACCATAGCATCATAATCTAGATAAGCAGGAGGCAACTCAATATCATTTCCATGGATGGGTATATTAAGATAGTTAGCTACACGAGTTGCATAAATTCAACCAAACAAATCTCCACTTTGTAACGCCCATGATGCGGTTATATCTCCCACGTGTCGAGGCATGACTTAGATGCATAATCGCAAGGTGGTTTTGTTGCAAGAGGGGTAACCTTCACACAATCCCATGTACTGAATAAGAAAGGGATAAGGAGTTGTCTTACAATCTCCACTTCACATAAATAACAAGTTTAAACATACATCGTCTAGAATACAATCAAGGTCCGACTACGGAACCAAAATAAAAGATGACAACCCCAAATGCTAGATCCCTGATCGTCCCAACTGGGCTCCACTACTGATCATCAGAAACGAAACATAGTAACGACCTCCTCGTCGAACTCCCACTTGAGTTCGGTAGCATCACCTGCACTGGTATCATCGGCACCTGCAACTGTTTGCAAGTATCAGTGAGTCACGAGGACTCAACAATCTCACACCCGCGAGATCAAGACTATTTAAGCTTATGGGTAGGATAAAGTATTGAGGTGGAGCTTCAGCAAGCGCTAAGCAAATATGGTGGCTAACATTCGCAAGTAAGAGTAAGATGAGAAGCTACACAAAAGTCGTGCAGCTAGAAATGATCAAGAAGTGATCCTGAAACTACTTATGTTCAAGCATAACACAAGACCGTTGAGGGAGTCCTGGATTAGGGGGTCTCCGCACAGCCGGACTATATCCTTTGGCCGGACTGTTGGACTATGAAGATACAAGATTGAAGACTTCGTCCCGTGTCCGGATGGGACTCTCCTTGGCGTGGAAGGCAAGCTAGGCAATACGGATATGTAAATATCCTCCCTTGTAACCGGCCTTGTGTAACCCTAGCCCCCTCTGGTGTCGATATAAACCGGAGGGTTTAGTCCGTAGGACAACACACGATCATACCATTGGCTAGCTTCTAGGGTTAGCCCCTATGATCTCGTGGTAGATCAACTCTTGTAATACTCATATCATCAAGAACAATCATGCAGGAAGTAGGGTATTACCTCCATCAAAAGGGCCCGAACTTGGGTAAACATCTTGTCCCCCGCCTCCTGTTACCATCTGCCTTAGACGCACAGTTCGGGACCCCCTACCCGAGATCCGCCGGTTTTGACACCGAAATTGGTGCTTTCATTGAGAGTTCCACTGTGTCATAACCATAAGGCTTGATGGCTCCTTCGATCATCTGTAGCGATGCGGTCCAGGGTGAGTCCTCACCGGATAGATCTTTGAATTCGGTGGCTTCGCACTATGGGCCAATTCGCTTGGCCATCTGGAGCAGATCGAGAGCTATGCCCCTGGCCATCAGGTTAGATTCGGAAACTTGAACTACACGGCCGATATCCGCGGAGACTTAATCTTCTTCGATGGATTCGAGCCCATGTCAGGTGTGCTGCACAGTCACGACGAGCATGACATAACTATGCCGTCAGACAGTATTCGGGAGATCGCATCTGCAACTACTCCGGCCGTCAATCCGGAGCAAATCACGCCATCCAAGAGCGGAGGGATAGACCCCGCCACGGAGGCCACGCTCTCAGCGGCGATAGAGCCAGACGCTGACTTCACCCCTTACGAGAGCAGTGTTGTCAAACCACTGGATTCACCCCCGGCCATGGACTCTGAGCCGCTTATATCCGTGTCCGTCGAACCCGACTGGGAGCTGATCATAGAGTTCACCTCCGCGGATATCTTTCAGCACTCGCCTTTCAGTGATGTGCTAAATTCATTAAGGTCTCTCTCTCTGTCAGGAGAACCTTGGCCAAACTATGTTCAGCTAGAACGGGATGCGGACGACGAAGAAATTTGCTGCCCACCAACCAACCACTTGGTAGCCACTGTCGACGACTTAACCGACATGCTTAACTTCGACTCCGAAGACATCGACGACATGAGCGAAGATGCAGGAGACGAACAGGAACCAACGCCCATAGGGTGCCGGACAACCACTTCATCACATGATATATACATGGTGGATACACCCAGAGAGGGCAATGGCGAAGAGACAGCGGAGGATGCCCCCTCCAAGCAACTCAAGCGCCGACATCAGCGGCGCCGCTCTAAGTCCCGCCATAGCAAAAACAGCGATAGCAGCGCAAGAGGAAATAACAGTCCTGTCGACTCTAGAAGAAACGACGACTGCACCGCCCTGGTGGCAGATCATGACAAAGATGCAAACGGCGAACATAGTGCGGATCTGGCGTCCGAACACGGCGACGCCAAGGATAAACCTCATCAAACCCTGTCTCGGGAGGAAAATAGTCCGGACGAAGAGGCACATATCATCCTGGAAACGCACTTGGAGCAAGAGAACCTCCGCAGAAGGCTTATTGCCACAACGAGGAGCCTGATGAAGCAGAAGCAAATGCTTAAGGCCGCACAAGATACGCTCAACATCAGGTGGAATCAAGTGCTCGATAACAAAACAAAGTATGGTGGAAGTTACCACACAAATAGCTATCCAAAGCGCAAGCTATTACCTGAATTCGATGGTGAGGCCTTAGAGCCCACGCAACTGAAAATGACATGGCCAACCGGCCGGATCCACCACCTTGTGACCATAATAGAGCGACCAACAAAATCGCACATAAGTCAATACACGATCTACATGAGAACTTGCGCCAAAAATCCGGTGCGACCAGATCCATCTACAGATCTAGGAAGCGCGCTCCGGCACAAAATCAAGACTGAATACTACAACCGTCCGAACGCCATGGCATGTCCCAATACAGGGGCGCCGCACACCCCCTATGTTTCACAGATGAGGTGCTGGATCACGAATTCCCAAAAGGATTCAAACTAGTGAAAATAGAGGCGTACGACGGGACCACAAACCCTGGAGTCTGGATCGAGGACTTTATCCTCTATATCCATATGGGTCGCGGAGATGATCTCCATGCCATTAAATACTTACCCCTCAAGCTCAAAGGACCAGCTCGGCACTGGCTGAAAATCCTCCCAGAAAACTCAATTGGAAGTTGGGAGGAGCTCGAGGACGCTTTTTCAGGCTAATTTCCAAGGGACTTATGTCCGACCTCCGGATGCAGACGATTTAAGTCATATAATCCAATAGTCCGAAGAGTCTTCCCGAAAGCTTTGGAACAGGTTCCTCACCAAGAAGAACCAAATCATCGCCTGTCCGGATGCCGAGGCCTTAACAGCTTTTAAACACAGCGTCCGAGATGAATGGCTCGCCAAACACCACGGCCAAGAAAAACCGAGAACAATGGCAGCCCTAACAAGCCTCATGACCCGCTTTTGCACGGGCGAAGACAACTGGTTAGCCCGTAGCAGCACCAGCGACCCAAGCACATCCGAAGTCAGGGATGGCAATGGAAAACCACGATGCAACAAAAACAAGCGTCGAAATAAAGAAGGTAGCCCAGATAATATGATGGTAAATGCCGGATTCAGGGGCTCTCAACCAGGTCAGTGGAAAAAGCCTTTTAAAGGCAGCAGAGAAGGACCATCTGGCCTAAACAAGATTCTTGACAAGCTCTGTCAGATTCACAGCACCCCCGACAAACCTGCAAATCACACCCACAGAGAATGTTGGGTCTTTAAGCAGGCCGATAAGCTAAACGCCGAACACAAAGGGGAAGAGACACCAAGCGAAGACAAGGACGAACCTCGCCAGCAAAGAACCGGAGGACAGAAAAAATTCCCACCAGAGGTTAAAACGGTAAACGTGATCCATGTGACGAAGAAGAGAAGCAAACACGCACTCCGAGACACACACGCCATAGAGCCCGTCACCCATAGGATCAACCCCTAGTTGGTCTGCCCGATCACTTTTGATCGCAGGGATCACGCGTTAAGCATCCGACACGAAGGATTGGCGGCCTTGGTGTTAGACCCAATAATAAACGGGTACCATCTCACAGAGTCCTCATGGACGGTGCCAGTGATCTCAATCTGATATATCAGGACACAGTCCGCAAAATGGGGATAGACCTGACACAAATAAGCCACAGTAATACTACCTTCAAGGGAGTAATACTAGGCCAAGAGGCCCACTGTACAGGCTCTCTAATGCTAGAGGTTGTATTCGGTTCTCCCAATAACTTCCGAAGCGAAAGGTTAACTTTCCACGTCGCTCCATTCTGAAGTGACTATCAAGCACTACTCGGAAGAACGGCTTCCGCTCGTTTTAATGCAATACCGCATTATTCTTTTCTCAAGCTTAAGATGCCCAGTCCATGTGGCATCATCACAATTAGCGGAAATACTGAATGTTTTTCATGTACGGAAGAGGATGCGGCGGCTTTAACAGCCGCGAACTAAACGGCCTCACCAACAAGAAAAAATGACAGGTCGTCAAGACCACGGAAACGGTTAGAAGAGTCCAGCGCTCCACTACATATACATGAGATTGGTTTGATGATCAAACCCTCATAGACGATACCAGGGGCTTCCCGCATGTAATCAGCGCCAGCCCGACTCAACTTGACTTCTCTTGAATCTTGATAGTTCATTGATAATAACCAATTCCTTTTTTTGGCACGGAAACTTTCACCTAAGTTCTTTCCTTTTACAGATGACAATCGTGCTACACCCGTCCAGGACACGGCACAACCGAGACACAGGCGCAGACGTGCAGCAGGGACCCGCCCAAAGGTTTCCTTTTAGATTAAGACCCTGCATAAACCTTTTTTACTGTCTCTTATTGCTCACATCCTCTAGATACTCTACACAGCTGAGAAGGATGCAGATGTTATTGGCATGTGGCCACGTCAGGATATTGCACATACCTGGACACACGGGGTTTATTATTAAGGGCATTGTTCAGCCCGGTATATGTTATAAAGACCGAACACCTTAGGGAGTGTTCGGCGTCGCGAGTTTGGCCCTATATGCATCAGCTCTGAATCATGTCTTTGGTCAAATGTTGGGTTTGCCCGGCTCCGATGTTTTGGTACCTTACGTTCCGCCATATCGGCTAAGGTAGCACTGGGAGAACTACTGCAATTGTGCCCTGGTTCATCCGGATGAGCACCTGAGTAGAGAAAGCCGAAAACTGACTAATATGATATAGCCAGAGACTAGTCAACCACTCGATGACTCAGTGGAATCTTCGGGATTCCTCCGCATTAACGAAGGGCCGTTTCCCGGCCATGTACGTACACGCCCCGTATTCGGACGAGCGCGGAAGTACCAGGGGCTATATAGTAGCCCCACCGTCAAACTCCTATGGCTAAGTGAAAGTGTTAAAGCAATATAGTCCGATTGCGTCGTTCGCTGCGCTACCACCTCCTTAATGGACCAAGACGTTGGATCAAGTGTGGATACGCGTTTTCGGCGAACACCCCCGCATTATATGCATGGGGGCAGAAGTCAACGACTGCAAACTTTCAGGTTATATACATATATACATAAACGGCCGCACAGGAGGCATCATAATACTTTCAGGGAAAAGTATAAACACAGCCTTGATAACTCAATAAAACTTTGTTTTTACAATGGGATTACATGTCACTAGAACATAACATTCTTCGAGCATTGAGCCTCTATCAAACGAGCGCCTTCAAGAACTTCTTCAAAGTAGTGCTCGGCAGCCACTCGGCCTACGGACGAACCCTGTGTGGCAACAGTGGTGGCCTCCATCTCTGCCCAGTATGTCTTGAAACGGGCAAAGGCCATCTGCGCACCCTCTATGCACGCCGATCTCTTTATAGCATCGACGCGCGGCACAACACCAAGGAATTGTTGCACTAAACTAAAGTAGCTATTCGGCCTTGGCCCTCCCGGCCACAGATGATCCACAATGGAGCAGAGTCCAGACAACCTATGGAGCTCGGCCCACTCGGCCATTCGCTCATTCAACAGCAGCGGACGGCCTGGAGCATGAAACTGTGACCAGAATAGCTGCTCCACTATGTGATCTTTCCGATCCTTGAAGTGCTCGGCCGCATCAGCAGCACTTGCAGCCAAATCCAGATTGGCGTCCGCAGAACTCCATAGTCGGTCAAGAGGAGCATACTTCGGATCTCCGAACTTTGTCCGCAACAAGCAGGGCTTCCCAGACATGATATCTGTAGCTTGATGCAGCTCCTCCTTCGTCGCTCTAATTTTGGAGCGGGCTTCCTTGGCAGCTACCAGGGCCTTCTCCAGGTCCGTCGCCTTCGCTCGGCTTTCTTCTTCAAGAAGCTGGTAGCGGTCAGCAGCCTCTTTCAACTCTATAGCCATTTTGGCTATTCTTTCCTTACTCTCGCAATGCGGGGCCTGTTCGGCCCTCAACTCTTCGGCCGCCTTTAGAGCGGCCGCATTGCTACTCCTTGCTTGTTCCTTGGCTCGGGCAAGCTCTGCCCGAAGGGTCTCCACGGTAGCAGCTCCATCTGCAGTCACAACATATTAAAGATACTGGCATCATGCTCCTCTTATTATGTGACGATCACCAGATAAATCACTTACCCTGTGCCTCGTCAAGCCATTGGTTGACAAGCACGATATCGGTATCGGCCGCATCAAGTTGCCGCTTTAGCTCGGTAAACTCATCAGTCCGGCACATATATGGCAATCGGGTTATTACCTGGGAATATGATCCTCGGTTTGCTGCCGTTCTCGACGACAACCAGAGTCTCAGGGGGTACTATCTGCATAGGGCACACCTAACGTGTGTGGTACTATAAAAAACATACACTATTTCAGGTACCTCAAAGCCTTTCAGCAGACTCATAAAGGCTTCATGCAATACGCTTTCAGCGGATGAAATCCTTTCAATTACCGTACCCATCAGCGTACGATGTGCTTCTGAGACGGCCACTTGCCCCAGAAGATCCCTCAGTGCGTCCGACCGCACTCTGTACGGTTTTGGACTCTTGCCACCGCTCTCCTTAGGAGCCGGATACTGAGGATTCCGGGTAGCCAAAGGGTTATCCTCTGCCCTGGGCGGATCAGGAGATACCCTCCGCGACGACACTTCAGGGTCGCCCGCCTCCGGAGGCGGGGTGTCAGGAGGAGGCGTTTTGCTCTCCATCATCTCCGGAAGAAGATCCCCCGAAGACGAACTCTGTCGAGAAGGGCTGCGATCCGGACTATAATTTATAAGCATCAGTTATTGTCTTCAGAAGTAAGGTAGATTATTTTCATTATTAAGTACTTTTTGATTACTTACAGCTCGGCGGAGGGCTGATCCCCGCGCGAACATTGTGTGGAAAGAATACCCTCCGAGGCAGGACCCTCTGGCGAAGATTTCTCTCCCGTTTGGAAACCTTAGTTTCCGGATCTTCAGAGGTAGTCCTATTCCTTCCCCGGGGAGAGAGAATGTCAGATTATTTCCCCTGTTTATCATCCCTCGCAGAGGCGCTCATCCCCTCGGTTGGGACGAGTAGCGAGTGAGGCCCGCTGTCGGCCTCTTTATTCCCCCCTTCATCTTCCTTTGAGGGCACTTGATAAGATGCCGGCTCAAGCATTTTGTCCAGTACCGGATTGTCCAAGCCTTCAGGAAGGGGGGCCGGACACCTGATCATCTTCGCCTTTGTTATCCAGTCCTGGTGAAAGAGCGACTTTTTAGAATGATGTCATGACAAATAAAAGGACAGTGTGTTCGGCCATGGGATTACTTACTTGGGTATCAGGGCGGTTGCATCTCAAACCCACAACCTCAGTGGTGTCCGGACACTCTATTTGGGGTCCGAAGAATGATTTGAACATCTCTTCAAGCGTCATGCCGAAGAAGTGCTGAATAGCTCACGGTCCTTCCAGGTTGAATTCCCACATGCGGAGGGGCCGATGTTTGCAAGGCTGGACTCGACGAACTAGCATAACTTGCATTATCGTAACCAGGCTGAAATCTCTCTCAAAGAGTTCTCGGATATGGCTCTACAATATTGGCACATCCTTTGTTGGACCCCAGCTCAGCGCCCTGCAGATCCATGATGTCAGCTGCGGTGGGGGGCCCGAGTGGAAGGTAGGGGCTGCTACCCACTTGGCACTTCGGGGAGCTGTGATGTAAAACCACTCCTGCTGCCACAAACTGGACACCTCTAAGAAGGAACCCTCTGGCCATGGAGCACCAGCGATTTTGCTTATTAAGGCACCTTTGCACTCTGCGTGCCGCCCCTTGATCATCTTCAGCTTCACATCGAAGGTCTTGAGCCACATGCCGAAGTGAGGGGTAATGCGAAGGAAGGCCTCACATACGACAATAAATGACGTGATGTGAAGAAGGGAATCCGGGGCCAGATCATGGAAATCTAGCCCGTAATAAAACATAAGCCCCCTAACAAAGGGATCCAGAGTGAGGCCTACTCCTCAGAGGAAGTGAGAGATGAACACGACACTCTCGGTGGGTTCGGGAGTAGGGATGACCTGCCCTCGGGTGGGCAGCCTATGCGAAATTTCGGCGGTCAGATATCTGGCCTCTCTCAGCTTTTTGATGTCCTCCTCTGTGACAGAGGAAGGCATCCACCGACCTTGAAGGTTGGATCCGGACATGGTTGAAGGTCCGAAGCACCTGGCCTGAGCCTTGGGTGTTGGAACTCGAGGCGAGGAAAGGATTCGATTGAGCACGTTGGGGAAAAAGGATAGGCCTCGCCCTCTTTATAAAGGAGGTGAATATCAAGCGTCCTCCTTGTGGCCGTTTGGGACTTACCTAAGATCTAGGAGTCATACCAACACGCACGATTGGATTACCCACGTCCGTATTGATGATAATCTCGTAATAAGGGGGACACGATCTCTGCTTTGACAAGACATGTCAGAAAAACCGCCTCGCAATATGCGCAGCGCTGGTTGAGAAAAAATGGTTCATATAAAGACCGGGCCATGCCGTGATGTTGTGCTGTCAAAACATGACAGCAAATTAGATTTATGGAAATATTATTCTCTCTACGATGGGGTGTGGAACTTGTTTTGCAGAGCCGGACACTATCTTTGAGTTCAAAATTTTCTATGGAGTATTCGGAGGAGGAACCCGCCGTGCAATGCCGAAGACAATACTGCGCGCCGGACTCATCGTCATTGAAGCCTGGTTCAGGGGCTGCTGAGGGAGTCCTGCATTAGGGGGTCTCCGGACAATCGGACTATATCCTTTGGCCAGACTGTTGGACTATGAAGATACAAGATTGAAGACTTTGTCCCGTGTCCGGATGGGACTCTCCTTGGCGTGGAAAGCAAGCTAGGCAATACGGATATGTAAATCTCCTCCCTTGTAACCGACCTTGTGTAACCCTAGCCCCCTTCGGTGTCTATATAAACCGGAGGGTTTAGTCCGTAGGACAACACACAATCATACCATAGGCTAGCTTCTAGGGTTATCCTCTATGATCTCGTGGTAGATCAACTCTTGTAATACTCATATCATCAAGATCAATCAAGTAGGAAGTAGGGTATTACCTCCATCAAGAGGGCCTGAACTTGGGTAAACATCTTGTCCCCCGCCTCCTATTACCATCCGCCTTAGACGCACAGTTCGGGACCCCCTACCCGAGATCCGCCGGTTTTGACACCGACAACCGTGTTCCCTTCCCGGACTCCGTCGAAAAGAGACCATCACGGCTACACACGCGGTTGATTCACTTTAATTAAGTCAAGTGCCAAGTTATCTACAACAGGATATCAACAAATTCCCATCTACCACATAACCGTGGGCACGGATCTCGAAAGTTTATACCCTGCAGGGGTGTCCCAAATTAGCCCATCACAAGCTCTCATGGTCAACGAAGGATATTCCTTCTTCCAGAAAGACCTGATCAATCTCGGAATCCCGGTTACAAGACATTTCGACAATGGTAAAACAAGTCCAGCAAAGCCGCCTGAATGTGCCGACAAATCCCGATAGGAGCTGCACATATCTCATTCTCAGGGCACACCGGTTGAGCAATCTGTACAACTAAAACCAGCCCTCAATTTTCCCCAAGGTGCTGCTGCAAAGGGCTCTAGTTTGGACCAACACTCAGAGGAGCACTGGCCCGGGGGGTAAAATAAAGCTGACCCTCAGGTCCACAGAACCCAAGGGAAAAGGCTTAGGTTGGCTAATGTAAAACCAAGGTTGGGCCTTGCTGGTGGAGTGTTATTCAAAGCGAACTGTCAAGGGGGTTCCATAAGCCCAACCGCGTAAGGAACGCAAACCCAAGGAACATGACACCGGTATGACGGAAACTAAGGCGGCAAGAGTGGAACAAAATACCAGGCAAAAGGCCAAGCCTTCCACCCTTTACCAAGTATATAGATGCATTAATTAAATAAGAGATAATGTGATATCCCAACATATCCATGTTCCAACATGGAACAAACTTCAACTTCACCTACAACTAGCAACGCTATAAGAGGGGCTGAGCAAAAGCAGTAACATACCCAAACAATGGTTTGCTAGGAAGGTGGGTTAGATGCTTGACATGGCAATATGGGAGGCATGATAAACAAGTGGTAGGTAGCACGACATAGCGATAGAACGAACAACTAGCAAGCAAATATAGAAGTGATATCGAGGGTATGGTCATCTTGCCTAATATCTCGCAAGGAAGAAGAACGAGTCCATGAAGAAGGCAAGAGGACATAGTCGAACGAATGCTCACAACTCCGGAACAAAACCGAAGCTAATGAGAGAAGCAACCCGGAAAGAAGCAAGCAACTGTAACACCCACAATGCGGCTATATCTCCCACGCGTCGGAGCACGACTAAGAGGCATAACCGCATAGTAGGCATGTCGCAAGAGGGGTAATATTTACACATACCATGTACTGAATAAGAAAGGGATAAGGAGTTGGATTACAATCGCCACTTCGCACAATACATAAATATAGCATTACATCATCCAGAATACAATCAAGGTCCGACTACGGAACCAAACAAAAAAAGACAACCCCTAATGCAAAAGATCCCCGATTGCCCCAACTGGGCTCCACTACTGATTGAAAGGAAACGAAACAACACAACGAACACGATCTTCATCGAGCTCCCACTTGAGCTCAGCTGCGTCATCTGTCCTAGTATCAACGGCACCTGCAACTGGTTTTGGAAGAAAACTGTGAGTCACGGGGACTCAGCAATCTCACACCCGTGAGATCAAGACTATTTCAGCTTATGGGTAGGAAAGGGGTAATGAGGTGGAACTGCAGCAAGCACTAGCATATATGGTGGCTAACTTACGCAAAAGAGAGCGAGAAGAGAAGCAAAGCACCGTCGTGAACTAGAAGTGATCAAGAAGTGATCCTGAAACTACTTACGTTCAAACATAACTCCAAAAACCGTGTTCACTTCCCGGACTCCGCTGAAAAGAGACCATCATGGCTATGCACGCAGTTGATGCATTTTTATTAAGTTAAGTTTCAAGTTTTTTACAACCGGATATTAACAAATTCCCGTCTGCCCATAACCGCGGGCATGGCTTTCGAAACTTCAAAACCCTGCAGGGGTGTCCCAACTTAGCCCATCACAAGCTCTCACGGTCAACGAAGGATATTCCTTCTCCTAGGATGACCCTATCAGACTCGGAATCCCGGTTACAAGACATTCCGAAAATGGTAAAACAAGACCAGCAAAGCCGCCCGAATGTGCTGACAAATCCCCATAGGAGCTGCACATATCTCCTTCTCAGGGCACACCGGATGAGCCAGACATCGGGTTGGCATAGACCCTGGTTGCCCAGGGGGCGCCGGACATCGCTCAGGTTGGACCAACACTTAGAGAAGCACTGGCCCGGGGGGTTAAAATAAAGATGACCCTCGGTCTCCGGAAACCCAAGGGAAAAAAGGCTAGGTGAGGCAAATGTAAAACTAAGGTTGGGCCTTGCTGGAGGAATTTTATTCAAAGCGAACTATCAAGGGGTTCCTATAACACCCAACCGCGAAAGGAACGCAAAATCAAGGAACATAACACCGATATGACGAAAACTAGGGCGGCAAGAGTGGAACAAAACACCAGGCATAAGGCCGAGCCTTCCACCCTTTACCAAGTATATAGCTGCATTAATTGAATAAGAGATATTATGATATCCCAACATATCAATGTTCCAACATGGAACAAACTCCATCTTCACCTCCAACTAGCAACGCTACAAGAGGGGCTGAGCAAAGCGGTAACATAGCCAAACAATGGTTTGCTAGGAAAAGGTGGGTTAGAGGCTTGACATGGCAATATGAGAGGCATGATATAGCAAGTAGTAGGCATCGCGGCATAGCAATAGAGCAAGCAACTAGGAAGCAAAGATAGAAGTGATTTCGAGGGTATGGTCATCTTGCCTGAGATCCCACAAGGAAGAAGAACGAGTCCATGAAGAAGACAAACGGACGTAGTAAAACGGATCCTCACAAACGCGACGTTAACAGAACTAACCCGAAGAAGCAACACCGGAAAGAAGCAAACAACATAGTAAACAACCATCACATAATCATGGAATGATGCACAATCAAGTAGGATGCATGTCCGGTTTATTGAGGCATGGCATGGCAAAGTGCACAAGCAAAACTACAAGTTAAGTGGAGCTCAATATGCAACGAGTTGCATATTGACGAAACACCACAACAATTATCTAGTTCTCTCCCGTTTAAGTACTCAACAATATTAAATGTTGTTAAACATGGCAAGAGGTGAAGCATATGAAAACTATCTATCTAGGCAAGTTTAAATGAGGCCGGTTATAACAAACAACAAATCCAGAAAAACCTCATGTGCATATTTGTTTTGGTACTGTAATGCCCTAAACCATATTATAGTGTTGTTAAACATGCAAAGTAAAGCCACCATGTTAAACTAGGCATTTTTCCACCCCATATACATATAAAGTTTATTAAAAACCAAGCTATGGTTATTAAGTTATGAATTAAAGCATTTTAACATGACATAGGAGTAAATTTAACCAAACAACATTTTAAACATTTCAAACATGCATGAAATTGGATATTATGAAACTAGATAAAATTCTAAGCATTTTTCATATTAAGTTTGTTTAATTCCGATGCACGGTTGATGAGTTTTTATATGCACGCAAGGGTTTTTGTGCAAATATGTAAATCCCTGGTTAATTATCAAATTCGCAGAACCAAAAAAACAACCACTGGGCCGAATCTTGCTGGCTCGATAGCAGTGAAAAAAGGGGAGGGCGCTCAGGGGTGGCCTCACCATGGGCCTTGGCCCGATACTGTGGAGGAGGTGGCCTGGCAGGGCACGCTGGGCTTTGGCGCTTGTTCTTGCTGGCACTGGAACGGGTCAACACAAGGAGCGGTGCTCGTCCTGTTGGTCGAAGCAGAGGGAGCCAGCAGGCGCGACTTGGACAATGGCGACGACGAGGTAGAGCAGCGGCGAGGTGAGGCGGGGATCGGTCGGATCCGGCGGGGGTCGGGACTAGGATTATGACGAAGAGGTCGATGGCGAGTACCAGTGGCGGCGTCTTGCTGCGAGGGGGGAGAGAGAGAGCTGGTGAGGAGAAGGAGCAGAGAGGAAGCCGTCGGCGGAAACGGAGCAAGGCGGTGGCGACAAGGACTTGAGGCGCAGGGGCGTACCCGACGACGCCGGTGCACGGGCGAGGCATAGGACGGCAGGTCAGGGCGACGAGGTAAAGGATACCCGGTGGAGGAAGCGAAGGTGTCGGGCAGCTCGGCTCCGTGGCCCAGCATCTCTAGTTGATGACGGCGACGCCCTGGGTGGTTGTCGGAAGAACTCCGGTGAGTCTTTCTAGAGTCGAGGAAGAAGGAATCCAGCAGCGGATTCTCCTGAATCGAGCGGCGCGAGAAGCAGGGCGACGAAGGCTTGGGACAAAGGACCCGGTGGAGAACGATGCTGCGGGACTCAACGGCCATGGGCTCCTGCTAAGAGATGCAGCGAGAACAGAGAACGGTGAAGAAAGGGACATGAAACGGAGAGGGAAAGAGGGCGACCCAGGACCTCCAGGCGACGGCGGCTTGCTTGCTCCGGCGAGGCTCGAGCCGGAGGCATGCTCGGGGCCGAGGAGGCACTCAGGGCCGAGGGGTTCGGGTGGCTGCAGCTGGATGAGTGGCTCGAGCGGAGGCCGGGTGATGGTTGGTAGGGGATGGATCCCAATGAAGAGGATTGGGGTGGTGGTGGCGGCGAGGAAAACGAGAGAGACAGGGGAGGTTTGTGGTTGGCTGTGGGTGATCCCGAAGGAGGTTCTGCTGGCGGGGGCCGGGATGGGACATCGATCCTAAAATTTAGGGTTTGCCTAGATTTAGACTAGGAGTCTCTTATAGAAGGAAAAAGGGGGGAGTTTAGGGTAGATTCGGGCCCTCCGATCGAAATCGGGCGGTCCAAGATAATTAGGTTAGGAGACTCCAACGAGAAAATGATGATACTTTATAGATGTTTGGGGATGATCCGGACCCAACGGTGACGACTGTCCGGGTCAGGTTCGGGTAAGTTTCGGACACGCGAGAGAGGTCTATGCAGTGATGCAAGGAGGGTTTTCGGGGTCTGGCCATTGATAGCGGACTGTGTAGATGGTCTAGGGAGGAAAAGAGGGAAAGCCCGGCAACAGTTTTCGGAGACCGAAAACGTCCGACGATTGACCGACTATAATGTCGCTATAGTTATCCGTTGGGGCATCAAATGGACTCCGAATGCGATGAAACTTGGCAGGCGGCCTACCTACACTAATAAGACCGCACGTCAACTTTCAACCCATTCCGAGATCATTTTCTGGCCACTTATAAAATAATATTCGGAGGTGCCGTGGACGCGTGCGAGTGTGTCTGGGCTCAGAATGGACAACGGACGGAACTTGGGGAACCCGGACGGATGCAAGTTTTGAAAACATGCAGATGCAATGCGGATGATGACATGGCAAGATGCAACGCGCAAGCAAAAGACAAGACAACAACAGCGAATAACTGGGGGACACCTAGCGCATCGGTCTTGGGGCGTCACAACACTCCACCACTATGAGAGGATCTTGATCCGAGATCCTAGGGATGGCACCGGAGGGAAAAGGAAGAGGAAGGGGTGAGGTGAGGTGAAACTAAGTTGCTTCTTAGACAAACGAGTGAAACCATGAACCTTGAGAGGTTGAACAAATGGAAAGAAAGAATACAACGGAGATGAACAAAGTTGAAAACCTCCGTTAGAAAAGAGGAACAAGGAACATCACGAGAACCTTGTAGGTTGAAAGACATAAGAAAAAAAGGTTGCAATGGACAAGAAGTACATTTAAGCACTCCGGTAGAAACGAGATGTACGAGGAACGATAAAGATCAATTACGACAACACTCCGGTCAGAAATGGAAGGTAGAAAATATGAACTTGGCAAAATGAAAGCACTTGGATGAGACTCCGGTTAGAAGAGGAATGGTAGACACAACACTCCGGTTAAAACAAGATAAAGATAGAATAAGAATGATATAATTTGGACAGCACTCCAACTGTAAATGGAAGGAATCGAACATGATGTTGGCAAGTTTGGATGATACTTGATGAAATCAACAACACACTACCTCCGGAACTATTGAAAGAATGGCACAAGGGGTAAGAAAGATTTCAGGCGGCACTCCGGTTGAGAAGGGAGGCAAAACTTGATAAGATGAGAGAACTTGAAAAGAGGGCACAACACTCCGGTAAAATGGATAAGCACGAAAAGAACATGGCCCTGACAATCCGAGATGATGAGTGAAGAGAGCAACATCACAATGCCTCCGGAACGAAAGAATAGGAGTTGGATCGTTGGAAAGGAAAGAATTGAGAGGAAAAAGACATCTTCTACCACAATTGAATTTGAAAAGCATCCTTAAAAAAAGGATTGTACGGAGTTTTTGGGAAATCCACAACGAAAAGAATAGGCTTGTCGTGGGCTTATGGAAAACATCTCAAGATTATGAGGTGACAACCTGCCACTAACGGGAACAAGATTGGATAGATATCAACAAGGAGACGAGAAACTTATTTCACCGGGAGGATAAATGAAGAACTTGGGTCATTTATAAGCACCATAAATAGCAACAATCCTTAGGGAAAGCTCTAGGTGAAATATAACCCAAGATAATTCTGACAAAAGGATTGATTGGTTGAAAAGATCTCTTGAGCGAAGAGAAAATGATGGATTCAAATATGTCACTCTTTGAAAACTTGTGAATCATGAAACCCGAAGGGAAACTATCAAGAATGACATAACACCACCTCAAATGATAAGGTAGAAAGAAGTGCACTTCAAAATGCAAGATAAAGAATGCTTGAACTCCTCAAAACAAAACATGTGTTGAGCACCATGTTTAATTTAGAGTATAGCTTGGCGGATCATAACTTCGTGAGAAATCTTGAGGACAATTGAAGAATGAAAAGAATTCTTGATGAACCACCATGTTGAGCCTCCATGAAGAACTCCGGATATGAAAGATAACATAAAAGAATTGAAGGTTTGAAGCAAACAAGATTGAAGCCTTGCAATGATTGGATGAAGCTTTGCGACGAGATAAAGTGGAAACTTGGAACTCTGGAAGAAAGATAAAGCATCTCGAACCGAGAATGTGATATGATGAACCACTTCGGAATGAAGAAACTAGATCACTTGGATGAAACAATAATAAGAATTACGTTATGCGTATCCTTCACCAATTAAATTGATGACAAACAATGGATTTGGCATACTACTTATTCTCGTAGAAAGGATTATGATAGATATAGCGCCAACTTGAAGAGGCCTTCAACGAACTACCGGTAGGATTGAAACAACGAATAAAACTGTATGATAATGAAGGAAGGGAAGTCTTGAACGATCCATCGTAAGAATCGAACAAGAAAGTAGCAAAAGCACAATTCACTGGGAAGAATTGGAAAATGAATGAAGATACTTTTTAGGATTAGATACAAGAGAAACAAGAGATCATGAGCTGATTAGAGAATAGTCGATGATGCACCGGTAAGATTTGGAGAACGAGAGCTGAAAGATTGAATGAATAATCCCGAAATGATGGCCTTCGGAGAATCAAACTAAAAAGAATCTGGAGTTGCTCGGGATAGGTGGAAAGAATTCTCACAATCAAAAATAATTATGAGAGGATGGCATCAAGCTAGAACCACGAATCTTTGATAGAACGGAACAAGATTTAAGGGAAAAATCTTCTTCGGTCTTCAAATCCGAGAATGACGATGAGAAACACCACCACAAATTGTTGAGGCACTCCAGAATGAAAATTAGAGAGGTTGAACCAACGATGAAAAGAATTTGACAGATCTTGGAGAAAAGCATTTGACTAATGACAATTCATTCTTACGTCAAACTTTGGAATGAATTTGAAAAGCTCCGGGAAAATTAGAAGAGTCAGGTAAGATCCTGGGAAAAAGACCTGTGGATTAGGGCCCACTCAAAAGATACACCGTTGAACGATTGCTTGAAAAGAGAGATTGCACCGGTTAAATCAAATGGCATGAATGAGATAACATCCTCGAAAGAGCTTGAACGAAAGCATAGTGGAAACACGAATCTTCGAGATATCTACAGCACTCCGAAACAATTGAAAGCAAGCGGGGAATGATTATGAGGTGCACCGGCATGGGAAAGCATTTGGAATGAGGAAAAGGATATGATCAACAAAGCTTGAATTGAATCCACCGGAGAAGGAAAAGAACGAAGAATGATGAACTTGAGTCTCCGTTAGAATATTCCTGAGAATCACCAGATAAGAACATTGAAAGAAAAGAATGGAGAGACTTCCCATCAATAAAATGGATACTTGATTAAGAAAACCAAGTCCTTGAAGAAAAGGGTGGGAGGGTGGTAAAACAAAGGAAGCTTGGGACGAATGCAATGAACACCGTTGAGAAGAACTGAGATTGGATCTTGCAAATGTTGAAATGATCGGATCCACTTGAAGAGAAACACGCCGGTAGAGAAGAAATTGAGATGACAATCTCGATGATCAAGAAGGATTGGTATTCACATCAGAGTATGAGAACACCATTTAGGAAAGGTATGGAATCAACACTTGACTTCGAAGCAACTCGAATACCACAACTGAAAACAAAAACAAAAGATTGGCTTGCAAAATAAGCCGGAACAAACATATGATAGAGATTTCATCCAAAGTTTTCGTGGTGGGGCCACACGGGCTTGATCGTACAACACCATCATGTACAAGGCAGTGCACATGACATACGAAGCGTCCCCGAGTCAGCATAGCCATGGACTCTTTAAGGCACAACGAGACCACTGTAAAACCAACAGTGGATAGGTGGACCACTAGACGTCGAACCCCAATCTCATATCATGCATCTGTCGGAAAGATATCCAAGGAGCTACTTGAATTCCCACTTATAAACTCCTGAAACTTTCTGGTTATGCAATCAGGTGTTGGGGATATAGGGGAAGCATAATATCTCACCCAAAACTAGCAATTCCTACATCTAGCTGTATCCATGCTTCAACACATAACCAAGAAACCTTCGGAAATCATTTGCCTCAACCTTCGAAAAGCATCTGTTATACGAGTTATGGCAATACTCCCGAACTCCCGCCCCAGTACTGGGTGGCGTCGAGGTTATCTCACCAACAACTACATAAAAGAGATTTTCGATGTCGGCGAACTCAGGTATTCCAGAACTGCAACGATAAAATTGTGACGACAACACCTCGGAGCTCAACTCCCCGCGACACTGCCACAACCCCTAAATGTCAGGAGGCACCAAGAACAATGTTCTCGTCACAAAACCATGGAACGATTCCAAGATACCCGCGTGATCCTAAAAAAATCGTGAAATTTGAGGAGAGAAGAGTCTAAACTCTACGTCAGGATGCCTCACCAGAGCGATGAAGGGACTGAGGAGTAGAAAGAATCCTACTCTCCGATATATATAATCCTATAAGACTCAAAACATTTTTCTAGACTCAACAACGTCAGCGATTCGATCAAGCAGGGGGCTCCTAAGTCGGGGAAGGCTCTGATTACCAACTTGTAACACCCACGATGCGGCTATATCTCCCATGTGTCGGGGCACGACTTAGAGGCATAACCGCATAGTAGGCATGTCGCAAGAGGGGTAATCTTTACACATCCCATGTGCTGAATAAGAAAGGGATAAGGAGTTGGCTTACAATCACCACTTCACACAATACATAAATATAGCATTACATCATCCAGAATACAATCAAGGTCCGACTACGGAACCAAATAAAGAAAGACAACCCCTAATGCAAAAGATCCCCGATTGCCCCAACTGGGCTCCACTACTGATCGAAAGGAAACGAAACAACACAACGAACACGATCTTCATCGAGCTCCCACTTGAGCTCAGCTGCGTCATTTGCCCTGGTATCAATGGCACCTGCAACTGGTTTTGTAAGTAAACTGTGAGTCATGGGGACTCAGCAATCTCACACCCGCGAGATCAAGACTATTTAAGCTTATGGGTAGGAAAGGGGTAATGAGGTGAAACTGCAGCACGCACTAGCATATATGGTGGCTAACTTACGCAAAAGAGAACGAGAAGAGAAGCAAAGCACGATCATGAACTAGAAGTGATCAAGAAGTGATCCTGAAACTACTTACGTTCAAACATAACTCCAAAACCCGTGTTCACTACCTGGACTCCGCCGAAAAGAGACCATCACGGCTACGCACGCGGTTGATGCCTTTTAATTTAGTTAAGTTTCAAGTTTTTTACGACCGGATATTAACAAATTCCCATCTGCCCATAACCGCGGGCACGACTTTCGAAAGTTCAAAACCCTGCAGGGGTGTCCCAACTTAGCCCATCACAAGCTCTCATGGTCAATGAAGGATATTCCTACTCCCAGGAAGACCCGATCAGACTCGGAATCCTGGTTAGAAGACATTTCGACAATTGTAAAACAAGACCAGCAAAGCCACCCGGATGTGCCGACAAATCCCGATAGGAGCTGCGCATATCTCGTTCTCAGGGCACACCGGATGAGCCAGACGTCGGGTTGGCATAGACCCTGGTTGCCCAGGGGGCGCCGAACATCGCTCAGGTTGGACCAACACTTAGAGAAGCACTGGCCCGGGGGGGGGTTAAAATAAAGATGACCCTCGGGCTCCGGAAACCCAAGGGAAAAAAGGCTAGGTGAGGCAAATGTAAAACCAAGGTTGGGCCTTGCTGGAGGAGTTTTAATCAAAGCGAACTGTCAAGGGGTTCCCATAACACCCAACCGCATAAGGAACACAAAATCAAGGAACATAACACCGACATGATGGAAACTAGGGCGGCAAGAGTGGAACAAAACACCAGGCATAAGGCCGAGCCTTCCACCCTTTACCGAGTATATAGATGCATTAATTAAATAAGAGATATCGTGATATCCCAACATATCCATGTTCCAACATGGAACAAACTCCATCTTCACCTACAACTAGCAATGCTATAAGAGGGGCTGAGCAAAGCGGTAACATAGCCAAACAACGGTTTGCTAGGAAAAGATGGGTTAGAGGCTTGACATGGCAATATGAGAGGCATGATGTAGCAAGTGGTAGGCATCGCGGCATAGAAATAGAGCGAGCAACTAGCAAGCAAAGATAGAAATGATTTCAAGGGTATGGTCATCTTGCCTGAGATCCCGCAAGGAAGAAGAACGAGTCCATGAAGAAGACAAACGGACATAGTAGAACAGATCCTCACAAACGCGACGTTAACAGAACAAACCCAAAGAAGCAACACCGGAAAGAAGCAAACAAAAAGTAAAAAACCATCACATAATCATGGAATTATGCACAATCAAGTAGGATGCATGTCCGGTTTAATGAGGCATGGCATGGCAAAGTGCACAAGCAAAACTACAAGTTAAGTGGAGCTCAATATGCAACGAGTTGCATATTGATGAAACACCACAACAATTATCTAGTTTTCTCCCGTTTAAGTACTCAATAATATTAAATGTTGTTAAATATGGCAAGAGGTGAAGCATATGAAAACTATCTATCTAGGAAAGTTTAAATGAGGCCGGTTATAACAAACAACAAATCCGGAAAAACCTCATGTGCATATTTTAGGTTTTGGTACTGTTCCGCCCTAAACCATATGTTAGAGTTGTTAAACATGCAAAGTAAAGCCACCATGTTAAACTAGGCATTTTTCCACCCCATTTACATATAAAATTTATTAAAAACCGAGCTACGGTTATTAAGTTATGAATTAAAGCATTTTAACATGACATAGGAGCAAATTTAACCAAACAGCATTTTAAACATTTCAAACATGCATGAAAATTGGATACTATGAAACTAGATAAAATTCTAATAATTTTTCATATTAAGTTTGTTTAATTCCGATGCACGGTTGATGAGTTTTTATATGCATGAAGTGCAAGGGTTTTTCTGCAAATATGTAAATCCCTGGTTAATTATCAAATTCGCAGAACCAAAAAACAACCACTGGGGCGAATCTTGCTGGCCCGATAGCAGGGGAAAAGGGGGGAGGGCGCTCTGGGGTGGCCTCACCATGGGCCTTGGCCCGATACTATGGAGGAGGCTGCCTGGCAGGGCACGCTGGGCTTTGGCGCTTATTCTTGATGGCACTGCAACAGGTCAACGCAGGGAGCGGTGCTCATCCTGTTTCTCTAAGCAGAGGGAGCCAGCAGGCGCGACTTGGACTCCAGCGACGACGAGGCATAGCAGCGACATGGCAAGGCGGGGACCGGCCGGATCCGGCGGAGGTCGAGACTAGGACGACGACGACGAGGTCAACGGCGAGCACCAGCAGCGGCGTCTTGCTGCGAGGGAGAGAGAGAGCTGGTGTGGTGAGGAGAAGGAGCAGAGAGGAAGCCGTCGGTGGAAACGGAGCATGGTGGCGGCAACACAGGACTTGAGGCACAGGGGCGAAGCTGACGATGCTGGCGCACGGGCGAGGCATAGGACAGCGGGTCCGGTCGACGAGGTAAAGGAGACCCGGTGGAGGAAGCAAAGGCGTCGGGCAGCTCGGCTCCGTGGCCCAACATCTCTGGTTGATGACGGCGACGCCCTGGGTGGTCATCGAAAGAACTCCGGCGAGGCTTGCTGGAGTCGGGGAAGAAGGAATCCAGCGGTGGCTCCTCCAGAATCGGGCGGCGCGAGAAGCAGGGCGACGAAGGCTTGGGACAAAGGATCCGATGGAGAACGATGCTACTAGACTCGACGGCCATGGGCTCCTGCTAAGAGATGCAGCGAGAACAGAGAACGGTGAAGAAAGGGACATGAAACGGAGAGGGACAGAGGGCGATCTAGGAGCTCCAGGCGGCGGCGGCTTGCTTGCTCCGGCGAGGCTCGAGCAGGAGGCGTGCTCGGGGCTGAGGAGGCGCTCAGGGCCGAGGGGTTCGGGTGGCTGCGGGTGGATGAGTGGATCGAGCAGAGGCCGGGTGATGGTTGGTCGGGGATGGATCCCAAGGAAGAGGATTGGGGTGGTGGCGGCGGCGAGGAAAACGAGAGAGACAGGGGAGATTTGTTGTTGGCTGTGGGTGATCCCGAAGGAGATGCTGCTGACGGCGGCCGGGATGGGACATCGATCCTAAAATTTAGGGTTGGCCCAGATTTAGACTAGGAGTCTCTTATAGAAGGAAAAAGGGGGGTGTTTAGGGTAGATTCGGGCCCTCCAATCGAAATCAGGCGGTCCAAGATAATTAGGTTAGGAGACTCCAACGAGAAAACAATGATACTTTATAGATGTTTGGGGATGATCCGGACCCAACGGTGATGACTCTCCGGGTCGGGTTCGGGTAAGTTTCAGACACGTGAGAGAGGTCTATGCAGTGATGCAAGGAGGGATTTCGGGGTTTGGCAGTTGATAGCAGACTATGTAGATGGTCTAGGGAGGAAAAGAGGGAAAGCCCGGCAACAGTTTTCGAAGACCGAAAACGTCCGACGATTGACCAATTATAATGTCGCGATAGTTATCCGCTGGGGCATCAAACGGACTCCAAATGCGATGAAACTTGGCAGGCGGCCTACCTACACTATAATAAGACCGCACGCCAACTTTCAACCCATTTAGAGAATATTTTCCGGCCACTTAAAAAATAATATTCGGACGTGCCGCGGGCGCGTGCGAGTGTGTCTGGGCTCAGAACGGACAACGGACGGATGCAAGTTTTTAAAACATGCAGATGCAATGCGGATGATGACATGGCAAGATGCACACACGCAAGCAAAAGACAAGACAACAACAACGAATAACTGGGAGACACCTGGCGCATCGGTCTCGGGGCGTCACAGCAACATAGTAAACAACCTTCACATAAACATGACATGATGCACAACCAAGTATGACGCATGTCCAATTTAATGAAACATGGCATGCAAAGTGCACAAACAAAACTACAAGTTAAGTGGAGCTCAATATGCAACGAGTTGCATATTGACGAAACACCACATTCGATTATTTAGTTCTATCCTGTTTATGTACCCAACAATATTAAATGTGGTTAAACATGGAAAGAGGTGAAACATGATAAAACTACCTATCTAGGCAAGTTTAAATGATGCCGGAACAACAACAACAACAATTCCGGAAAATCCCCATATGTCATTTCACAATTTTTAAAAGCAAGCAACAATTTTAAGCATTTAAATGTTGTTAACATGATGCCGATGACATAAACAAGTTTTATGCAATGTTGAAAATGTTGATATGAACATATTATGAAGCATTTGTCATCGTGGCGGAAACGAAAGGGGTGCCACAACAACGACAACGGAAATGGTGCCATGGCAACATTCCAATGATCCGGCAACTCGATTGAGATGTTGGTGGCAAAAGAAAGGGCGTGAGCGAGTTGAGAAAGATGGTGGGGTGCTCCTGACTACCGGGTTCCCATGGGTTAGTGGCATGGAAACGAGTGACAATTCAGACATGGTGCAAACATACGGTTCACGGGCGTTGTACCGACGGTTATACCTTCGAAGCGTGCATTCGAGATTGATCGAGTTCAAAGCGATGGAGATGTTCATGGGTCGTCGTGGAAGTAGTGGTACTTAGGCATTTCGGTCAGCACTCATTCGAGCATCCAAGGTCTTCGGTGCTACGGTAGTCGTACACACATTCAGAGAGGAACTCGGCATATCCATATACTTTGGCGTTCCAGTGTGGTAGTCGTTCGGGCGTCTGACAAAGTTGTGCTTGGAGGTCTTCGAAAACACCGGTCGTCGCGGTATGCGTTCTTGGCGATACCGTAGAGGCAGCAGAGGTACTTGACGCATCCATGAAAGGTTCTTGGCGTCCTTGGCAGATGAAGACCGCGGTGCAAGGTGATGGCTTGGGGTCGAATGGCCGAGGCAAAGTGGCACAGGAAGGCGAGGCTGGCGCAGGAACTTGAGGGCGCGGGGCCCAGGCATGCGGCACCACGACACAACAATAGGTAGAGACCATGGCGACATGGGGTCTCGAGCACCATCGGGAGGAAGGGCTCGGTTCCTACCAAGGTCACGGAGGGGCCGGCCATGGCGGCAGGAAGGCGACGATGCCGGGTAGCAGTGACGGAGCGGGCGCAGCGAGGGAGGCGGGATGCGCGCACTAGATTAGCGGCAGTGCATGTCCATGGCTGAGGTCGGGCGGAGGAAGGAGAGGCCGGTGTGGTCGCGCATGGCAGCGGGCTTGCCTGCGTCGGGGATGAGGTGCAGGAGAGGAGAGGGCCTGGGAGCAGGAGGTGGCTGAGGCGGAGGAGCTCGAGCGCAGAGGCGGCGCTCGCCGGAGGCGGGGAGGCATCAGCGAGGCGGCGGCAGAGAAGGGGAGGGTGGCACACGGAGGAGGCGAGAGGAACCAGGCGGACGTGACCCGATTTGGCGGCCGGGAGCTCCTATGGGGGTGCCATGGCGGGGAGGTGAAGGTGTTGTCCGCGGGGAGGTTCGGCGCTCGAACTGCATGCTCTCTCTCTCTGTCTCTCTGGTAGCGGAATGAGGAAGAGAGTGATCGGGACGAGGGAGAGATCGAGAGGAGTGGGTTCGGGGCTAGGGGTAGGAGGGATGGATGGGCCTGTTGGCTGGGCCAAATGGGCTCACCTGACTGTGGGTTAAAGTGCAAAGAAAGGAAAAAAAACAGAGAAGGGGAGTTGGGCCAAGGGAGGCCTGCTTGGCTAGGAGGCCCAGCCGGGCTCTTCTCTCTCTCTCTCTAATTCTTATTTACTGAAACAGAAAATAACAAAGAAGAGAAGGAGAAGGAAGGAGGTGTTAGGGGAGGAAGTTGGGGAAGCGGATAACTTTTCTGGACTCACAAAAATGTGCTTGTTTCGAGAAAATAGAAATGGCCATGATTGAAAGAAGGAAATTCAAACTCATTTGAATTTCATTCAAATGGGTTTGAACTAGGACTTGGTAAAAGGAAGGTCCAAAAATGTTCGGATTTTTAGAGGAGCCTCAATAAAAGGGATAAAGAATCATTGCCAAGGTTTGGAGGTGAAACTTGAAGTGGAGTAGGCATGGGAATAATTTTGCAGATGTGTTCCGGTTAATTCCAAACAAATGGAATATTTATAATAGATCCATTATTATTAGGAGGATATGTTATAAAGAGAAATAACCATGTGAATTCCCTCGATTTAAATAAATCAAAAGATCTATGCAATTTGATTGTTGAGAAAAAAGATGGCATAATGACATGATGCAATGCATAAGATGCAAAGATGAATGCAAGGAAGCAAACAAATCACACTAGGAATCTCGGAATCCATGGAAGGCATCTGGAGCTCCGGTCTTGGGGCGTCGCAACTCTCCTCCACTTACAAGATATCTCGACCCGAGATCTTAGGATGGAACCGAGGAGAAACGGAAGAGGAAGAGGTAAAACAAGTTCCTTGTTTGAGAAACGAGTGAAACCAATGAACCTTGAGAGGTTGAAAACTTGAAAGAAGAACACAATTGATTTGAACAAAATTGAGAGCACTCCGGTAGAAAAGTGAAACAAGGAACACCATGTGAACCTCGGAGGTTGCAAAGCTATGAATGACGAGCACAATGGACAAGAAGGAATTGAAACCGCACTGGTTGAAACGAGAAAAACAAGGAACACGGGAAACACATTCGCACAACACTGCAGTTGAAAACATATACAAGATTTGATAAGATGAAAAGAACTTGAGTAGAGGAGACAACACTCCTACTAAATAGATAAGCAAGGAAAGGAACATGATATTTACAAAATGAGATGATGGTTCGAAGAGAGTAACATCACAATGCCTTCGGAACAAAAGAACAAATGGAATGATAAGAACGGAGAAGACAACAACATCTTCTCCCACAAATGAATTTGAAAGGGCAAACTTACAATGAAAGGTTGAATAGAGTTGTTGAAAACTCAACAGTGAAGAGAATGAGCTTGTTGTGGGCTTATGGAAAACATCTCAAAATTATGAGGTGACAACCGACCACTAAAGGAAAACAACTGCCTGCTTTAGAACGACAAAGAGACAAAAAAACTTCTTCCACCAAGATGGTAAATAGATAACTTGGGTCATTGATAAGCACCACAATTCGCAAAATCCTTAGGGAAGGCTTTAAGTGAAATTCATACCAAGGTAACTCCAAGGAAGAAAATGATGGGTTTAAATATCTCATTCCTGACAACTTGTGAATCATGAAACATGAAGGAAATTGTCAAAACTGACATAACAACACCTCGGAGATAAGATAGAATGAATTTCACTTTGGAATGCAAGATGCAGAATACTTGAGCTCCTCCAATAAGAATCTTGGCGAACACTTCGAGAATGAATTAAATACTTGATGAACCACCATGTAGAGCCTTCGTGAAGAACTCCGGTAATAAAAGAATGATAGAAAGAAAGAGAAGTTGAAAGAACAAGGTGAATCCTTGCAATGATTTAGATGGAGCTTCGCGCGAGTTAACTGAGAGAGATTGGAACTCCAAAAACAAAAGATGAACAATTTAGCACCGACAAATTGATATCATGAACGAACTCCGAAAGAAGGAATTAATCACTTGGATGAAACAAGAATAGGAAATATGTTATGCCTATCATTCATCAAATTAAATTGATGACAACCAATGGATTTGACATACTACTTATTCTCATTGAACAAGGATTAAGGATAGATATAGCTCAAATTGAAGGTCTTCAACGAACCACCGGTATGATTTCAGAAAGAACAAATGAATTGATATGGTAACAAAGGAAAAGGAATCTTGAACGAACCATTGTAAGAATTGAAAACGAATGAAGAAAATGTAATGAATCATCGGTAAGAATTAGAAAACGAACGAAGATACTTGAGGGAATTTAGATTCAAGAGAACGAAGAGATGACAAGATGACTAGAGAATATTTGAATGAAGCACTAGTAAGATTTGGAGAACGAGAGCTGAAAGCTGAGAATGAATGATTTTGAGATGATGGGATCCGGAGAATCAAACTGAAAAGACTCCTGAATTGCTCCGAATGGGTGAAAAGAATTCTCACAATGGAAAACAATTATGAGAGGATGGCATAAAGCTAGAACCATGCATCTTCAAGAGAATATATAGGCTTGAAGAGAGACTCTTCTTCGGTCTTCAAATCTGAGAATGACGACGAGAAACACCACCATGAACTGTTGAGACACTCTGGAATAATGAAGAATATACAAGCTGAATCAACAATGAAAAGAATTTGAAAGCGATCTTGGAGAAGGCATCTGACTGATAAAAATTCATTCTTCCATCACACTTTCGAAAGAATTTGGGAATCACTCCGGATAAATTAGAAGAGTCAGGTAATATCCTGGGAAAAGACCTGTGGGATAGGGCCCACTCAAAAGAAAACACCGTTGAACGGTTTTAAAAGAGAGATTTCACCGGTTGAATTAAATAACTCGAAAGAGATAACAACCTCGAAATAGCTTGAATGAATTAGCAATGGAAATGTGAATATTCTAATATATCTTCAGCACTCCAGAACAAATGAGTAGCGAGAGGTGAATGATTGAGAGGTGCACCAGCTTGGGAAATCATTGGACAAATGAAAGGAATGTGCTCAACACCGAATCTTGAATTAACTCCACCGGGGAAGAAAATGAGAACGAAGAATGATGAACTTGTAAAGCATCTTCACGAGAACCACCATATAAGAACATTGATTGAAAAGAATGAAGAGACTTCACACGAAAAAAATGGATAGTTGATTTGTTATCTCTGAGTCCTTGAAGGAAAAGGGTGGGAGGGCGGGAAAAGAAAGGCAACTTGGGCAGATGAAACAAACACCATTGAGAAAACTGATAATTGATCCTGTGGAAGGGGTTGGCTTAACTTGAAGAGAATCACGCCGGTTGGAAAAGAATTGGCATGACCATTCTTCATGATCAAAAGGATTAGTATTCCCATAGAAATATGGGAACACCGCTTAGAACAGGTATGAAATCAACACTTGACTTCGAAGCAACTCGAATCCACAAACCAAAACAAACAAAGGATTTGGCTTGCAGAATAAGCCAGAAATAAACATATGATAGAGATTTACCCAAACCCATATCATGCATCTGTCGGAAAGGTATTCTTGGAGCTACTTGAATTCACACCTATAAACTCCCGAAACTTTCTGGTTATGCAATCTGGTGTTGGGGATACAGGGGATGCATAATATCTCACCCAAACTAACAATCCCTACATCCAGCTATATCCATCCATCAACACATAACCAAGAAACCTTCGGAAATCGTGTACCTCAACCTTCAAAAAGCATCCGTCATACGAGTTATGGAAATACTCCCGAACTCCCGCCCCAGTACTGGGTGCCATCGAGGTTATCTCAGCAACAACTGCATAAAAGATATTTTCAATGTCAGCAAACTCAGGTATTCCAGAATTGCAACGATAAAATTGTGAAGACAACACCTCGGAGCTCAACTCCCCAGGACACTGACACAACCCATAAATGTCAGGAGGCACCAAGAACAATGTTCTCGTCACATGAATATCGGAACGATCCCAAGATACCCGCGTGATCCTAAAAAAATTCATGAAATTTGAGAAGAGGAAAGTCAAAACATCTACGTCAGGAAGCCTCACCAGAGCAACGAAGGGACCGAGGACTAAAAGAATCCTACTCTCCGATATATATAATCCTAAGACTCAAAACATTTTTGTTCTAGACTCAAGAATGGTCAGCGATTCGATCAAGCAGGGGGCTCCTAAGTCGGGGATGGCTCTAATTACCAACTTGTAACGCCCACGATGCGTCTATATCTCCCACGTGTCGAGGCACGACTTAGAGGCATAACCGCATGGTGGTTTTGTCGCAAGAGGGGTAGCCTTCACACAATCCCATGTACTGAATAAGAAAGGGATAAGGAGTTGGCTTACAATCGCCACTTCACACAAATAACAAGTTTAAACATACATCATCCAGAATACAATCAAGGTCCGACTACGGAGCCAAAATAAAAGAAGACAACCCCAAAAGCTAGATCCCTGATCGTCCCAACTAGGCTCCACTACTGATCATCAGGAAACGAAACATAGTAACGACCAAGGTCCTCGTCGAACTCCCACTTGAGTTCGGTAGCATCACCTACACTAGTATCATCGGCACCTGCAAATGTTTGGAAGTATCCGTGAATCACGAGGACTCAGCAATCTCACACCCGCGAGATCAAGACTATTTAAGCTTATGGGTAGGATAAGGTAATGAGGTGGAGCTGCAGCAAGCGCTAAGCAAATATGGTGGCTAACATTCGCAAGTAAGAGTAAGATAATAAGCTACGCAAAGGTCGTGCAGCTAGAAATGATCAAGAAGTGATCCTAAAACTACTTATCTTCAAGCGTAACACAAGACCGTGTTCCTTCCCAGACTCCGCCGAAAAGAGACCATCACGGCTACACACGCGGTTGATTCATTTTAATTAAGTCAAGTGTCAAGTTATCTACAAACGGATATTAACAAATTCCCATCTGCCACATAACCGCGGGCACGACTCTCGAAAGTTTATTCCCTACAGGGGTGTCCCAACTTAGCCCATCACAAGCTCTCACGGTCAACGAAGGATATTCCTTCTCCCGAAAAGACCGGATCAGTCTCAGAATCCTGGTTACAAGACATTTCGACAATGGTAAAACAAGTCCAGCAAAGCTGCCCGAATGTGCCGACCAATCCCGATAGGAACTGCACATATCTCGTTCTCAGGGCACACCGGATGAGCAATCCATAGAACTAAAACCAGCCCTCAATTTTCCCCGAGGTGCTACTGCAAAGGGCTCTAGTTTGGACCAACACTCAGAGGAGCACTAGCCCAGGGGGTAAAATAAAGATGACCCTCAGGTCCGCAGAACCCAAGGGAAAAGGCTTAGGTTGGCAAATGTAAACCAAGGTTGGTCCTTGTTGGAGGAGTTCTATTCAAAGCGAACTGTCAAGGGGGTCCCATAACCCCAACCGCGTAAGGAACGCAAAATCAAGGAACATAACACCGGTATGACGGAAACTAAGGCGACAAGAGTGGAACAAAAGACCATGCAAATGGTCAAGCCTTCGACCCTTTAGCAAGTATATAGATGCATTAATTAAAGAGATAATGTGATATCCCAACATATCCATGTTCCAAGATGGAACAAACTTCAATTTCACCTGCAACTAGCAACGCTATAAGAGGGGCTGAGAAAAATTGGTAACATAGCCGAACAATGGTTTGCTAGGAAGGTGGGTTAGAGGCTTGAGATGGCAATATGGGAGGCATGATAAACAAGTGGTAGGTAGCGCGACATAGCAATAGAGTGAACAACTAGCAAGCAAAGATAGAAGTGATATCGAGGGTATGGTCATCTTTCCTGAGATCCCGCAAGGAAGAAGGATGAGTCCATGAAGAAGGCAAACCGACGTAGTCAAACGAATCGTCACAACTCCAGAACGAAACCGAAGCTAACAAGAGAAGTAGCCCGGAAAGAAGCAAGCAACATAGTAAACAACCATCACATAAACTGTAACACCCTTGATGCGACTATAGATCCCACGTGTCGAGGCACGACTTAGAGACATAATCGCATTGAAGGCATTTGTCGCAAGTAAGGTAATCTTTACACATTCCATGTAATATAATAATAAAGGGGAGATAACATAGTTGGCTTACACTCGCCACGTCAATCAAGGTACATAAATAACATTACATCATTCAAAACACTCATGGCCCGACTACGGCGCCAAAATAAAAGATAACCCAACATGGGACAAGGTCCCGATCACCCCCAACTGGGCACCACTACTGATCATCAGGAAAGGAAACATAATAACATTGAGAGTCCTCGTCGAACTCCCACTTGAGCTCGAGCGCGTCACCTGGAGCGGAATCACCAGGCCCTGCATCTGGTGTAATAGTAATCTGTGAGCCACAGGGACTCAGCAATCTCGCACCCTCGTGATCAAGACTATTTAAGCTCAAATAGGTAAGACAAGGTAAATATATATGTGGAGCTGCAGCAAGCGACTAGCATAATGTGGTGGCTATCCTATTCGCAAAAGAGAGCGAGAAGAGGAGGCCAAGCACGAACGCATAACTAAAGAGGGCAATCCCGCGGCAAACATTACTCCAACACCGTGTCCACTTCCCGGACTCCACCGAGAAGAGGCCATCACGGTAACTCACACAGTTGATTCATTTTAATTAAGTTAAGGTTCAAGTTATCTACAACCGGACATTAACAGATTCCCATCTGCCCATAACCGCGGGCATGGCTTTCGAAAGTTCAAATCCCTGCAGAGGAGTCCCAACTTAGCCCATGACAAGCTCTCATGGTCAACGAAGGAATAGACCTCCTCCCAAGATGTTCCGATCAGACTCGGTATCTCGGTTCTTCAAGACACTTCGACAGGTTAAAACAAGACCAGCAACACCGCCCGAATGTGCCGACAAATCTCGATAGGAGCTGCACATATCTCGTTCTCAGGGCACACTTAGATGAGCCAGACGTCGGGAAGGCCAGCCCAGAGTTGCCCCTGGTAGCCCTGGACATCGCTCGGTTGGACCAACACTCAGAGGAGCACTGGCCCAGGGGGGCTAAAATAAGATGACCCTCGGGCTCCGGAAACCCAAGGGAAAAGAGGCTAGGTGGCAAATGGTAAGACCAAGGTTGGGCATTGCTGGAAAAGCTTTAATCAAGGCGAACTGTCAAGGGGTTCCCATTATAACCCAACCGCGTAAGGAACGCAAAATTCGGGAACATAACACCGATATGACGGAAACTAGGGCGGCAAGAGTGGAACAAAACACTAGGCGAGAGGCCGAGCCTTCTCCCCTTTACCAAGTATATAGATGCATTAAGATAACATAGCAATATAATGATATCCCAACAAGTAAATAAATGTTCCAACAAGGAACGGCCTCCAATCTTCACCTGCAACTAGCAACGCTATAAGAGGGGCTGAGCAAAGCGATAACATAGCCAATCAACGGTTTGCTAGGACATGGTGGGTAAGAGGTTTGGCATGGAAATTTGGGAGGCTTGAAAACAAGTGGTAGGCATTGTAGAAATGGCATAGCAAAGAGCGAGCAAACTAGCATAGCAAAGATAGTAGTGATTTCGAGGGTATGATCATCTTGCCTGCAAAGTTGTCAGAGTTGACTGGATCCTCGAAAGCAAACTCAACGGGCTCCTCGTTAGCAAACTCGTCTCCCGGCTCTACCCAAACAAGACAAACAAGCAAACGGAACACAATCAACCACGTGCAAGGATCAAACAATATGATGCAAGGATGATATGCTATGCGGGATGCGATGCGGGATGCATATGCAAGATGTGACAGGAAATGCAAGATCCTGGCCTCAACTTGGAAATCCAAGTGTGCTACTGGAAAGATGAGATGAAATCGCTCGAAAACGATATAAAGAACGCCGGAATCGGAGTTACGGTTAGGAAATGGCAAGCGATTCAAATATGACACTGGTCTGCGATTTACAGCAAGTAGCCATCTAAATGCAGTGAGATGAACATGCTACAGCACTCAAACATGACAACAAAATACATGGCAGGGATGCATTCATGATGCTTAACAAAAGTCTAGCACTAAGCTACGGCCAATTCATCCATTAACAGGTTCAAACAAGCATGGAAACAATGCATATGGCAAACAGATTTCAGACTTAGTGAAATTAACACTTGTCTGGAATTTCAGATCAGGTAGCTCTCTTCGGAGCAACAAAACTACATGCTACAGGACCTGAACATGGCAAAGAAAAGCATGGCATGGAGCTACTCAAAGAGCTTAACAAAAGTCCCTTAGTGACCTTGAGCCAAAAGGGACCAGAAAATACAATTGCAAGCATGTGAACATGGCAAAAACATAATCAGTTCTCAGACTTGGTGAAAACTGGAGCATGCTGAAAACAGATATCAAGTAGGCATGTTTACGAGCTCGATGCACTCACTACGGAGCAAGACATGAAAAGCTAAGCATATATCTATCCAGAACACACAAAATGCAAGCTAGACATGGCAAGAACAATAGCATAGCATGCACGGGTCAACTACAACATCATCGGCAAAATTGCAAACAAGTTGACAATCTGCCCAGATTCACAAAGTAGCAAAAGTAGACCTCGATTGACTCAAGCTAGGGTGCTCCATAAATGAAAACAAAGACATGGATGGATAGAGCACTACAAGATTAACAAAACTTCCTTACTGATCATCCTCAAAAGGGGCACGGATCTCTCGGAAACAATGAGAACATATGGCCATATGAAATAAACAGATCAAGGACTTAGTGAAATTACTATGTCCCTGAAATCAGCACTACCAAGTGCCTCACTTTGCAAGCTTGTACTAGTCACCACACACATCACAAAAATACATGGGTTGCACCTGTGGAGAGATGACAAAACCCTTAACAAAACATATGTAGAGCTCATGGGCATAACATGCACACAATAATCATGGCAAAAATGACAAATATGCAAATGGAGTAGCAGATCTGACAATTATCTCAAGTAGCCCTCTTCTAACAGCATTTCGGGCATCAAGATGAGCTCAAATGAAAATGATGGAATGGAATGAAATGATGTACTCTTTGATATGAACATTTTGATATGCTATATGCCAAAAACAGAGCTACGGATGCAAAGTTACGGCACGACGAACATGGGCACATGGATCTGAGATACGAGGACTTAGAAGAAAATTGAACCTCCGGATCTAGGGTTTCACGGCACGCGAACCGAGCCGGCGGCGCACGCACTCCGGCGAGTAGGTGATGGCCGGGGCCAGCGAGGAGGAGGCCGGATCCGGGTCGGGGCGGCGAGATCCGGCGGCGGGGTGGCCGGATCCGTTGCCGGGCGGCGAGGGTCGACGAGGGGGCGCGGACGCGGCGTCGGGCGCTGGCGGCGCGCTGCTCCGGCGATGGCCGCGGTGGCCGGAGGCGTCGGACGGCGAGGTGGCTCGGGCGCCGGCGTCGGAGAAGGAAGCGGCGGGCGGGGCACGGTGGCTCGGGCCCTCGGGGGCCGGCGCTGGGCCAGGCGGGCCCGCGTGGGTGGCGGTGCGGCGATGCGGTCCCGCGGCGACATGGCGGTCGGTGGCTGGCTGCGGTGACTTTGTCCGGCCCGGACGGACGTGTCCGGCCGGCGCGGAGGCGATATTTAGGGTTTTGAACGAGGGGGGATCCGGATTTTCGGGGAGAGGCCTTTATATAGGCATAGAGGGAGCTAGGAGAGTCCAAATGAGGTGCGGTTTTCGGCCACGCGATCGTGATCGAACGCTCTAGATGATGGATCAGGTTTAGGTGGGTTTTGGGCCAAATTGGAAGGGTGTTGGGCTGCAACACAACGAGGCCTTTTCGGTCCCTCAGTTAACCGTTGGAGTATCAAACGAAGTCCAAATGATACAAAACTTGACAGGCGGTCTACCGGTAGTAAACCAAGGCCGCTTGGCAAGTCTTGGTCCAATCCGGAAATGTTTAATCCCCACACACGAAAGAAAGCTAGAAATGACCACCGGAGGAGAACGAAGCGCCGGAATGCAAAACGGACAACGGGGAAAAAGCTCGAATGCAAGAGATGAACACGTATGCAAATGCAATGCACATCATGACATGATATGAGATGCATGAAAACGATCACAACACACGGAGACAAAGACCCGAACTCGAGAAAATAAAATAACTTAACGCCGGAAACGGCAAGAGTTGGAGTACAAATTGGGAAAGTCATATCCGGGGTGTTACATAAACATGGCATGATGCACAACCAAGTATGATGCATGTCTGATTTAATGAAACATGGCATGGCAAAGTGCACAAACAAAACTACAAGTTAAGTGGAGCTCAATATGCAAGGAGTTGCATATTGACGAAACACCACATTCGATTATTTATTTCTCTCCTATTTATGTACCCAACAATATTAAATGTGGTTAAACATGGCAAGAGGTGAGACATGATAAAACTACCTATCTAGGCAAGTTTAAATGAGGCTGGAACAACAACAACAACAATTCTAGAAAATCCCCATATGACATTTCGCAATTTTTAAAGCAAGCAACAATTTTAAGCATTTAAATGTTGTTAACATGATGCCGATGACATAAACATGTTTTATGCAATTTTGAAAATGTTGCTATGAACATATTATGAAGCATTTGTCATCATGGCAGAAACGAAAGGGGTGCCACGGCAACGACAATGGAAATGGTGCCACGACAACATTCCAATGATCCGGCAACTCGATTGAGATGTCAGTGGCAAAAGAAAGGGCGTGAGCGAGTTGAGTAAGATGGTGGGTTGCTCCTGACTATCGGGGTCCCACGGGTTAGTGGCATGGAAATGAGTGACAATTCGGACACGGTGCAAACATACAGTTCACGGGCGTCGTTCCAACAGTTATACCTTCCAAGCGTGCATTCGAGATTGATGGGGTTTAAAGCGATGGAGATGTTTGCGGATCATCGTGGAAGTAGTGGTACTTAGGCGTTTCGTTCAGCACTCATTTAGGCATCCAAGGTCTTCAGTGCTACGGTAGTCGTACACACATTCAGAGAGGAACTCGGTGTATCCGTGTACTTGGCGTTCTGTTGTGGTAGTCGTTCGGGCGTCTGACAAAGCGGTACTTGGCGGTCTTCGATGATGGCTTGGGGTCAAACGGCCGAGGCAAAGTGGCGAAGGAGCTTGAGGGCGTGGGGCCCAGGCACACGGCAGCACGGCACAACAACAGGCAAAGACCATGGAGACATGGGGTCTCGGGCGCCATCGGGGAGGAAGGGCTTGGTTCCTACCAAGGTCGCGGAGGGGCCGGCTATGGCGGTAGAAAGGTGATGACGCCGGGTAGCAGCGAAGGAGCAGCCACGGTGAGGGAGGCGGGACGTGCATAGCAGTGTAGCGGTAGTGCACGTCCATGGCTGAGGTCGGGCGGAGGAAGGAGAGGCCGGCGTGGTCATGCGCGGCAGTGGGCTTGCCGGTGTCGGGGACGAGGTACAGGAGAGGAGAGGGCCTGTGAGCGGGAGGTGGCTAAGGCAGAGGAGCTCGAGCGCAGAGGCGGCGCTCGCCGGAGGCGGGGAGGCACCAACGAGGCAGCGGCGGAGCAGGGGAGGGAGGCACACGCAGGAGGCGAGAAGAACCGGGCGGAGGCGACCTGATCCGGCGGCCGAGAGCTCCTTTGGGAGTGCCATGGCAGGGAGGCGAAGGTGCTGGCCGCGGGGAGGTTCAGCGCTCGAACTGCATGCTCTCTCTCTCTCTGGTGGCAGAATGAGGAAGAGAGGGATCGGGACGGGGGACAGATCGAGAGGAGTGGGTTCGGGGCTAGGGTTAGGAGCGATGGATGGGCATGTTGGCTGGGCCAAACGGGCTCAGCTGACTATAGGTTAAAGTGTAAAGAAAGGAAAAAAATAGAGAAGGGGAGTTGCGCCAAGGGAGGCATGCTGGGCTAGGAGGCCTAGCTGGGCTCTTCTCTCTCTCTCTGTCTCCCTCTCTCTCTTTCTCTAATTCTTATTTACTAAAACAGAAAATAACAAAGAAGAGAAGGAGAACGAAGGAGGTGTTAGGGGAAGAAGTTGGACAAGCGGATAATTTTTCTGGACACGCAAAAATGTGCTTGTTCCGAGAAAATAGACATGGCCATGATTGAAAGAAGTAAATTCAAACTCATTGGAATTTCATTCAAATGGGTTTAAACTAGGACTTGGTAAAAGGAAGGTACAAAAATGTTCGGATTTTTAGAGGAGCCTCGATAAGTAGAAAAAGAATTGTTGTCAAGGTTTGGAGGTGAAACTTGAAGTGGAGTAGGCATGGGGATTATTTTGCAGATGTGTTCTGGTTAATTACAAACAAATGGAATATTTATAATAGCTCCATAATTATTAAGAGGATATGTTATAAAGAGAAATCACCATGCGAATTCCCTCGATTTAAATAGATCAAAAGATCTATGAAATTTGATTGTTGAGAAAAATGATGGCATGATGACATGATGCAATGCACATGATGCAAAGATGAATGCAAGGAACCAAACAAATCACACGACGAATCTCGGAATCCATGGAAGGCATCTGGAGCTCCGGTCTTGGGGCGTCACACACTTATACTGTTGTGATGCAACCTACGTGAAACAATTGCCCCCAAGTTATATTGTTTATCACCTAATACCGCACTCTTGAGGACACTAAGATCTGGGACACACATGTGACAAGCCTCATCTTTACCGTTAATGCATCTACCAATGAAGAGAGCAAAATAATGTATGGAAGGGAAATGAATGCTCCCTATGGTAGCTTATGTGATTTCTCTAGATTCCCCCACAGTAATACTAGCAAGAAAGTCTTTATATTCAGATTTGCGAGGTTCACTAACATTGCCCCACTACCGGAGTTTACAAGCAATATTAAAATCTTCTAGGTCCATGGTATATGATTTATCATAAAGATCAAATAAAATAGTGTGAGAATTGCGTGAGGATATAAATTTAAACCTTCTCACAAAGGAATCAGTTAGATAGTGGTATTGCCGACACTTATCTGACATGAAGCCCTCAAGATTAGTGTTACGCACATACGCGTCAAATTCATCCTTGATGCCTGCCTGGACCATGAACTCCTCTGACGACCATTCACAAGGCCGCACTTGAGCTTCCCTTGGTGGTTCATCGTGCTGCTCATGTATCGCAAGCCTTGGTCCTTGCTTCCTTGAGGAACCACCTTGGTACATTTTCCTAAAACTTTTTCTTTCTTTGAAAAATTTCTGAAATTTTTAATGACACAAAATAAAAGTGAACCAAACTCAACAAGATTGATAGCAACTACTCCTACAAGTGCCTAGAGGCCATATCATGCATTAAAACTACTTTGGACCATATAAAATTGAGATGCAGGCTCAAGAACAGGGTCACCTAAGCAGCAAAAATTTCCAATAAATAAAGCACTAGAACAAAAACTAATTGGACCATTGGAGGAGTCACATACCGAAGAACAATCCCCCAAAGCAGTTTTGTGAATGGAGCTTTGAGCAAGGAGATCGAAAATGGTAGCAAGATGAGCTAGAACACGGGTTTGAGCTATGGGAGGACTTTTCTGGGGGGAAGACAAAGTGAGTGGTGCTGGAATAAGTGGAGGGGGCCCACGTGGGTTCCACGAGGCAGGGGGCGTGCCCTGGACCCTCATGGACAGGTGGTGTGGCCCCCCAATGTGTTCTCAGTGCCAATAATTCTTAAATATTCTACAAAAAATCATATATAATTTTCAAGACATTTGGAGAACATTTATTTTCAGGGTATTTTTATTGCAAGGATAATTCAGAAAACAGACATAAAATACTATTTTTGCTTTATTTAATCTAAATAACAGAAAGTAAAAGGAGGGTACAGAGAGTTGTGCTTTCTAACTTCAGCCATCTCATGCTCATCAAAAGGAATCCATTAACAAGGTCGATCAAGTCTTGTTAACAAACTCTTTCCGAATCGCATGAAACAGGAGAATTTTCGAATACCACTAAGTTACCTCAATGGGGATATGAATGTCCCCAACAATAAGAATATCATATTTCTTCTTGACAGTAGGAAGAGGAAATTCAAAACCTCCAATAGGATTGATACTGTGGACTTGAGGTTGTTTCCTCAGAAAGTGTACCGTATGCTCATTACCATTAACATGAAAAGTGACATTGCCTTTGTTGCAATCAATAACAGCCCCTCCAGTATTCAAAAGGACCTACCAAGAATAATAGACATACTATCGTCCTCGGGAATATCAAGAATGACAAAGTCCGTTAAAATAGTAACGTTAGCAACCACAACAGGCGCATCCTCACAAATACCGATAGGTATAGAAGTTGATTTATCAGCTATTTGCAAAGATATTTCAGTAGGTGTCAACTTATTCAAATCAAGTCTACGATACAAAGAGAGAGGCATAACACTAACACTGGCTCCAAGATCACATAAAGCAGTTTCAACATAGTTTCTTTTAATGGAGCATGGTATAGTTGGTACTCCTGGATCTCCTAGTTTCTTTGGTATTCCACCCTTAAAAGTATAATTAGCAAGCATGGTCAAAATTTCAGCTCTCGGTATCTTTCTTTTATTTGTAACAATATCTTTCATATACTTAGCACAAGGATTCATTTTAAGAATATCATTCAAACGCATACGCAAAAAGATAGGTCTAATCATTTCAGCAAACTTCTCAAAATCCTCATCATCCTATTTCTTGGTTGGTTTAGGAGGAAAAGGCATGGGTTTCTGAACGCATGGTTCCCTTTCTTTACCGTGCTTCCTAGCATCGAAGTCACTCTTATCATAACGTTGATTCTTTGATTCTGGGTTATCAAGATCAACAGCGGGTTCAATCTCTACATCATTGTTATTGCTAGGTTGAGCATCAACATGAACATCATCATTAACATTATCACTAGGTTCATGTTCATTACCAGATTGTGTTTCAGCATCAGAAATAGAAATATCATTGGGATTCTCAGGTGTGTCAACAACAGGTTCACTAGAAGCATGCAAAGTCCTATCATTTTTCTTTTTCTTCTTCTTAGAAGAACTAGGTGTATCAATATTAGTTCTCTGAGAATCTTGCTCAACTCTCTTAGGGTTGACCTCAGGATACAAAGGTTCCCAAGTCATTTTACCCCCTCTAGTCGCAACTCTAACAGCATTATCATTTTTCTTATTATTTAATTCATTGAGCAAATCATTATGAGCTTTAAGCACTTGTTCTACTTGAGTGGTAACCATAGAAGCATGTTTACTAATAAGATTAAGTTCACCTTTAACTCTAGACATATAATCACTCAATTGTTCAATCATATAAGCATTACGTTTGAATTGTCTACCAACATAAGCATTGAAGTTTTCTTGTTTAATGATAAAATTATCTAAATCATATAAGCATTGTCTAGCAGACTTATAACAAGGAATATCACCTTCATCAAATGTATAGATAGAATTTACCATTACTACCTGTGTCGGGTTATCAAGACCATGTATTTCTTCAATATGTGGTAAATTCTTAACATCTTCAGCTTTAATACCCTTTTCTTTTATAGATTTCTTTGCCTCTTGCATATCTTCAGGACTGGGAAATAGAATACCCCTTTTCTTCGGAGTTGTCTTAGGAGTTGGTTCAGGAAGTGTCCAATCATTATCATTACTCAACATATTATTCAATAGCAATTCAGCTTGATCAACAGTTCTTTCCCTGAAAACACAACCAGCACAACTATCCAGGTGGTCTCTGGAAGCATCAGTTAGTCCATTATAAAAGATATCAAGTATTTCATTTTTCTTGAGAGGATGATTAGGCAAAGCATTAAGTAATCGGAGAAGCCTCCCCCAAGCTTGTGTGAGACTCTCTTCTTCAATTTGCACAAAATTATATATTTCCCTTAAGGCAACATGTTTCTTATGAGCGGGGAAATATTAGCAGAGAAGTAATAAATCGTATCCTAGGGACTACACACACAACCAGGATGAAGAGAAGTAAACCATATTTTAGCATCACCCTTTAATGAGAACGGAAATAACTTAAGGATATAGTAGTAACAAATTTTTTCCTCATTAGTGAATAGGGTGGCTATATCATTCAATTTAGTAAGATGTGCCACAACAGTTTCAGATTCATAGCCATAAAAAGGATCAGATTCAAGCAAAGTAATTATCTCAGGATCGACAGAGAAATCATAATCCTTATCAGAAATACAGATATATGAAGTAGCAAAAGCAGGGTCATATTTCATTCTAGGATTCAAAGATTTTTCTTTCAGCTTAGCTAATTGTTTCTTAAGATCATATCTATCTTTGCAAGCTAAAAGATCTCTAGCAGTTTCTTCATCCATAACATAACCCTCAGGCACATCAGGCAATTCATATCTATGGGGAGAATCTTCACATCACTTTCATCAATATTATCAGTTTCAATACTTTCATTCTCTCTAACCCTAGCAAGTTGTTCATCAAGAAATTCACCTAATGGCACAGTATTATCAAGCATAGAAGTAGTTTGATCATAAGCATCATGCATAGCAGAAGTGGCATCATCAATAACATGCGACATATCAGAATGAATAGCAGGAGTAGGTGTCGCAAGTTTACTCAAAACTGAAGGTGAATCAAGCGCAGAGCTAGATGGCAGCTCCTTACCTCCCCTCATAGTTGAGGGAAAAATCTTGGCTCTTTCATCTTTCAAGTTCCTCATAGTGATCAACAGATATAAATCCCAAGTGACTCACTCCTCGGCAACGGCGCCAGAAAATAGTCTTGATAACCCACAAGTATAGGGCATGGCAATAATTTTCGAGGGTAGAGTATTCAAACCAAATTTATTGATTCGACACAAGGGGAGCTAAAGAATATTCTCAAGTATTAACAGTTGAGTTATCAATTCAACCGCACCTGAAATACTTAATACCTACTGGAAAGTATTTAGTAGCAAAGTAATACGGACATAACGGTAATGGTGGCAAAAGTAACAGTATTGGTTTTGTAGTGATTGTAACAGTGGCAACGGTAAAGTAACTAAGCAAAGATCAATATGCGAAAAGCTCGTAGGCAATGGATCAGTGATGGATAATTATGTCGGATGCGATTCCTCATGCAATAGTTATAACATAGGGTGACACAGAACTATCTCCAGTTCACCAATGTAATGTAGGCAAGTATTCCGAATATAGTCATACGTGCTTATGGAAAAGAACTTGCATGACATCTTTTGTCGTACCCTCCCATGGAAGCAGGGTCCTATCTGAAACTAGGGGATATAAAGGCCTCCTTTTAATAGAGTATCGGAACAAAGCATTAACACTTAGTGAATACATGAACTCCTCAAACTACGGTCATCACCGGGAGTGGTCCCGATTATTGTCACTTCGGGGTTACCGGATCATAACACATAATATGTGACTATTGACTTGCAAGATAGGATCAAGAACTCACATATATTCATGGAAACATAATAGGTTCAGATCTGAAATCATGGCACTCGGGCTCTAGTGAGAAGCATTAAGCATAGCAATGTCATAACAATATCAATCTTAGAACATAATGGATACTAGGGATCAAACCCTAACAAAACTAACTCGATTACATGATAAATCTCATCCAACCCATCACCGTCCAGCAAGCCTACGATGGAATTACTCATGCTTGGCGGTGAGCATCATGGAATTGGTGATGGAGGAAGGCTGATGATGACGATGGCGACGGATTCCCCTCTCTGAAGCCCCGAACGGACTCCAGATCAGCCCTCCCGAGAGATATTAGGGCTTGGTAGCGGGTCTGTATAGTAAAACGCGATGAATCCTTCTCTCTGATTTTTTTCTCCCTAAACGTGAATATATAGAGTTGGAGTTGAGGTCGGTGGAGCCTCAGGTGGCCCACTAGACGAGGGGCATGCCCTAGGGTGGTGGGCGTGCCCTCCACCCTCGTGCACAGGGTGTGGGCCCCCCGGTGTTGATTCTTTTGCCATTAGTTTTTATAAATTCCAAAAATATTCTCCGTGAAGTTTCAGGTTATTCTGAGAACATTAATTTCTGCACAAAAATAACACCATGGCAATTCTGCTGAAAACAACGTCAGTCCGGGTTAGTTCCACTCAAATCATGCAAGTTAGAGTCCAAAACAAGGGCAAAAGTGTTTGGAAAAGTAGATACGATGGAGACGTATCAACAGACTTTTGGGGAAGCCACAAGAAAGTGAGTGGGAGCTCTGTAGCATTTCTCATATTATATGTGGATGACATATTATTGATTGGAAATGATATAGAATTTCTGGATAGCATAATAGGATACTTGAGTAAGAATTCTTCAATGAAAGACCTCGGTGAAGCTACTGATATATTAGGCATCAAGATCTATAGGGATAGATTGAGACACTTAATAGGACTTTCACAAAGCACATACCTTGACAAGATTTTGAAGAAGTTGAAAATGGATCAATCAAAGAAAGGGTTCTTGCCTGTGTTGCAAGGTGTGAAGTTGAGTAAGACTCAAAGCCCGACCATGGCAGAAGATATAGAGAGAATGAAACTCATTCCCTGTGCCTCAGTCATAGGTTCTATAAAGTATGCCATGCTATCTACCAGACCTGTTGTGTGCCTTGCTATGAGTTTGGCAAGGGGGTACAATAGTGATCCAGGAGTGGATCACTGGACAGTGATCAAAATTATCCTTAGTTACCTAAGACGACTAAGGAGATATTCCTAGATTATGGAGGTAATAAAGAGTTCATCGTAAAGGTTTACGTCGATGCAAGCTTTAACACCAATCCAGATGGCTCTAAGTCTCAATCTGGATACATATTGAAAGTGGGAGCAATTAGCTAGAGTAGATCCATGCAGAGCATTGTAGAGATAGAAATTTGAAAAATACATACAGATCTGAATATGACAGACCCATTGACTAAACTTCTCACAAGCAAAACATGATCACACCTTAGTACTCTTTGGGTGTTAAATCACATGGCGATGTGAACTAGATTATTTACTCTAGTAAACTCTTTGGGTGTTGGTCACATGGCGATGTGAACTACGGGTCTTAAATCACATGGTGATGTGAACTAGATTATTGACTCTAGTGCAAGTGTTAGACTGAATGAAATATGCCCTAGAGGCAATAATAAAGTTCTTATTTTATATTTCCTTATTCATGATAAATTTTTATTATTCATGCTAGAATTGTATTGATCGGAAACCTTAATACATGAGTGAATACATGTAACGCCCTGAGACTGTTGCGCCAGGTGTCTTCCAGTTATTCGCCAACGTTGCCATGTCTTTTGCTTGCGTGTCGCATCTTGTCATGTCATCATGTGCATTGCATCATCATGTTTTCAAAACCTGCATCCGTTCGGGTTTCCCCAGTTCCGTCTGTTGTCCATTCTGAGCCCAACCACACTCGCACGCGCCAGGGGCACGTTCGAAATATTATTTTAGAAGTGGCCGGAAAATGTTCTCGGATTGGGTTGAAAGTTGGCGTGTGGTCTTATTATAGTGTAGATAGACCGCCTGTCAAATTTCATCGCATTCGGAGTTCGTTTGACGCCCCAACGATTAACTATAGCGACAGTATAGTCGGTCAAACGTCGGACGTTTTCGGTCTCCGGAAACAGTCGCCGGGCCTTCTCTCTTCTCTTTTCTCAGCCTGAGGCCTTCTGCACAATCCACTACCTACTGCCAGGCCCAACCTAACCTCTCTCATCAGCCCGCGGCCCTCCTCGCGCGCGCGTCCGAAAGTTGTCCCGGACCCGACCGAGCAGTCGTCACCATTGTGTCCGGATCATCCCCAAACATCTACAAAACGTCTCCGTTTTGTTAATTGGGCCCCCTAACCTATTTATTCGTGACCGCCCGATTTAAATCAGAGGGACCGAATACCCCCCTAACCTAATCCAATAACGTATATAAGTGGGCAACCCTAAAATGTAGGCGACTTGTCCCAACCATCCTCCAGCGCACCGCCACTGCAAATCCACCTCGAGATCGCCTCTCCCGATCCTCCTCGACCCCCTCGCCCAACAAGTGCATTCCATCGATCCTCCCCATTGATTCGCTTTGGCCCTCCCCGCAAGCAGCCTCGCCAGCGCCCTGGCTCCCTCGCCTGCTCCAGCGTGCGCGCCCCCGCCTCCGATCCGGATCGGGAGAGCCCCAATCCCCTCCCTCGCGTTCCTGCCGTCTCCGCTGCTTGGCCTCCCGCCGGCGACCACCGCTGTCATGGTGAGCCCCGACCTCGCCGTCCTTCTTCTCCCTGCCTGCCGAGCTCATCGCTCTCTCCCTCCCGTTCTGCAGGATGTTGTGGTGCCGCCGGAGTCCGCCGCTGACACCAGGAACGGAGAGTCAGCTCCAGATCCGGCCTCTAGAGCTCGGCCTCAGCCTCCTCCTTGCCTCCTCGACCCCCCCACCGGTGACCCGCAGTTCCCGAGCCAAGCCACCGCCCTGGATCTTCTCTGTCGTCAACACCTGCTCCTGCCTCGAGTAGTGGAGCCAGGAGAACGACCCCAGCGCCAAGTTCCGCTCGCCGGTGCTCGTTGACTCTGTCGTCCCCACGCCTCACCTGCTGGTGCCTCGCCACGGACCTCCTGCGTCGCCGGCCTCACCTGCTGTTGTCGTCGCCCTCCTACAACATCGCCGGCCTCACCTGCTACTGCCACGTTCTCCCCTGTCGAACGAACTAAAACGACCCAGCGCCCAGTTCGGTTCGATCCCCTACGCGTTGACCACGGCCCCTGTATCGTCCCCACGCCTGGGTCTTTTCCCCGCATAGCCCAGCAGAGCAAAGGCCGCACCAGGCCTCTCCTTCAACCGGGTCGAGCCCATGGTGAGGCCACCCCGCCGAGACCATGGCCCCTGTATCGTCCCCACGCCTGAGGCCACCCAGCCGAAGCCCCTCTGTTTTTTCCTGTTGTTGGGCCAACAAATTCGGCCCGAGGTGTCTTTTTTTTCCTGCTGCGAATTTGTCTAATTTCCAGAGAAAGACAGTTTTGCAGAAAAGCCCCTGTTCTTCATGCATTTAATAACTTCACAACCGTGCATCGGATCTAAATAAATAATATATGAAAGTTGCTTAGAATTTTGCCTAGTTTAATAATATGCAACTTTCATCCATGTTTGAAATGTTTAAAATGATGTTTGGTTAAATTTGCCCCTATGCCATCTTAAAATGATTTATTTCATAACTAATTAACCGTAGCTCGATTTTAAATAATCTTTATATGTAATTGGGGTAGAAAAGTGCATAGATTATCTTGGTGGCATCACTTTGCATGTTTAACAACTCTAAAATATGGTTTATGGCAGAACAGTACCAAACCTAATATATGCATATGAGGAGCTTCCGGACTTGTTGTTTTGTGGTTCCGGCCTCATTTAAACTTGCCTAGATAGATAGTTTGACTATGCTTCATCTCTTGCCATGTTTAACAAAATTTAATATTGTTGGGTACATAAACAAGATCGAAACTAAATAACTTGAATCTGGTGTTTCGCCAATATGCAACGGAGTTGCATGTTGAGCTCCACTTAATTTGTAGGGTTGTTTGTGCACTTTGCCATGCCATGCCTCATTAAACCGGATATGCATCATACTTGTTTGCGCATCGTGCCATGCTTATGTGATGATTGTTTACTATGTTGTTTGCTTTCTTTCCGGTGTACTTCTTCTCGGTAATCCGGTAATGTTGTGTTGTGAGGATTCGTTCGACTACGTCCGTTTGTCTTCTTCATGGACTCGTTCTTCTTCCTTGCGGGATCTCAGGCAAGATGACCATACCCTCGAAATCACTTCTATCTTTGCTTGCTAGTTGCTCGCTATTTTGCTATGCCTATGATGCGATACCTACCACTTGCTTATCATGCCTCCCATATTGTTAAGCCAAGCCTCTAACCCACCTTGTCCTAGCAAACCGTTGTTTGGCTATGTTACCGCTTTGCTCAGCCCCTCTTATAGCGTTGTTAGTTGCAGGTGAAGATTGGAGTTTGTTCCTTGTTGGAACATGGATATTTGTTGGGATATCACAATATCTCTTATTTAATTAATACATCTATATACTTGGTAAAGGGTGGAAGGCTCGGCCTTATGCCTGGTGTTTTGTTCCACTCTTGCCGCCCTAGTTTCCGTCATACCGGTGTTATGTTCCTTGATTTTGAGTTCCTTACATGGTTGGGTTATAATGGGAACCCCTTGATAGTTTGCTTTGAATAAAACTCCTCCAGCAAGGCCCAACCTTGGTTTTACCATTCGCCACCTAGCCTTTTTCCCTTGGGTTTCGCGCATCACGAGGGTCATCTTTATTTTAACCCCCTCCCCCCCGGGCAAGTGCTTGTCTAAGTGTTGGTCTGAACTAGAGTCCTTTGCAGCGCCACCTTGGGGAAACTTAAGGGCTGGTTTTAGTTGTACGGAGCGCTCATCCGGTATTGCCCTGAGAACGAGATATGTGCAGCTCCTATCAAGATGTCAGCGCATCGGGCGGTCTTGCTGGACTTGTTTTACCATTGTCGAGGATGTCTTGTAACCGGGATGCCGAGTCTGATCGGATTGTGTTGGGAGAAGGAATACCCTTCGTTGACTGTGAGAGCTTGTGATGGGCTAAGTTGGGACAACCCTGCAGGGATATGATCTTTCGAAAGCTGTGCCTGCGGTTGTGGGCAGATGGGAATTTGTTAATGTCTACTTGTAGAGAACGTGATACTTAACTTAATTAAAATGCACCAACCGCGTGTGTAACCATGATGATCTCTTCTCGGTGGAGTCCGGGAAGTGAACACGGTGTTGGAGTTATGCTGAATGTAGGTTGTTCTAGGATCACTTCTTGATCATAGATTCTCGACCATGCTTTGCCTTCTCTTCTCGCTCTCATTTGCGTATGTTAGCCACCATATATGCTACTGCTTGCTGCAGCTCCACCTCTCATACCTTTTTCCTACCTATAAGCTTAAATAGTCTTGATCGCGAGGGTGTGAGATTGCTGAGTCCCCATAACTCACAGATACTTCAAAAACCAGTTTGCAGGTGCCGATGATACCGTGCAGGTGACGCAACCGAGCTCAAGGTGGAGCTCGATGAAGATCTCGTTCATTGTGTTGTTTCATTTCAATTGATCAGTAGTGGAGCCCAGTTGGGACGATCGGGGATCTGTGTAGCTTTTGGGGTAGTCTTCTTTTATTTTTGGTTCCGTAGTCGAACCTTGATTGTATCTGGATGTTGTAATGTTTTATTCATGTATTGTGTGGAGTGGCGATCGTAAGCCAACTATGTATCTCTTACCCTTATGTATTACATGGGTTGTGTGAAGATTACCTCACTTGCGACATTGCTTTCAATGCGGTTATGCCTCTAAGCCATGCTTCGACACGTGGGAGATATAGCCGCATCGAGGGCGTTACAAGTTGGTAATCAGAGCCTTCCCCGACTTATTAGCCCCCTGCTTGATCGAATCGCTGGTGTTGTTGAGTCTAGAAAAAATGTTTTGAGTCATTTAGGATTATATATATCGGAGAGTAGGATTCTTTTTACTCCTCAGTCCCTTCGTCTCTCTAATGAGGCATCCTAACGTAGAGTTTTGACTATTCTCTCCTCAAATTTCACTAAAAAAATTTAGGATCACGCGGGTGTCTTGGAATCGTTCCGATTGTTTTGTGATGAGAACATTGTTCTTGGTGCCTCCTGACATTTAGGGGTTGTGGCAGTGTCCCGGGGAGTTGAGCTCCGAGGTGTTGTCGTCACAATTTTATCGTTGTAGTTCTGGAATACCTGAGTTTCGCGGACATCTAAAATCTCTTTTATGCAGTTGTTGGTGAGATAACCTCGACGCCACCCAGTACTGGGGCGGGAGTTCGGGAGTATTGCCATAACTCGTATAACGGATGATTTTCGAAGGTTGAGGTAAACGATTTCCGAAGGTTTCTTGGTTATGTGTTGAAGGATGGATACAGCTGGATGTAGGATTGCTAGTTTTGGGTGAGATATTATGCTTCCCCTGTATCCCCAACACCTGATTGCATAACTAGAAAGTTTCGGGAGTTTATAAGTGGGAATTCAAGTAGCTCTTAGGATATATTTCCGACAGATGTATGATATGAAATTGGTGTTCGACGTCTAGTGGTCCGCCTATCCACGGTTGGTTTTACAGTGGTCTCATTGTGTCTTAAAGAGTCCTTGGCTATGCTGACTCGGGGACGCTTCGTATGTCATGTGCACTGCCTTGTACATGATGGTGCTGTATGATCGAGCCCGTATGGGCCCCACCACGAAAACTTCGGACGAAATATCTATCATATGTTTGTTCCGGCTATTCTACAAGCCAATCTTTTGTTTTGTTTTGAGTTGTGGTATTCGAGTTGCTTCGAAGTCAAATGTTGATTCCATACCTTTCTTAAGCGGTGTTCTCATATTTCTGTGGGAATACTAATCTCTCTTGATCATCGAGATTGTCATGTCAATCCTTTTCAACCGGCGTGTTTCTTTTCAAGCGGGTCCGTTCATTTCAACATCAGCAGGATCAATTATCATTTCTTCTCAACGTTCTTTGTTTCATTCGTCCCAAGCTTCCTTTGTTTTTCCCGCCCACCCACCCCTTTTTCTTCGAGGACTCGGAATTCTTAATCAAGTATCCTTTTATTCATATGAAGTCTCTCCACTCTTTTCCATCAATGTTCTTATCCGGTGATTCTCAGGAAGATGCTAACAAAGCTTCTAGTTCATCATTCTTCGTTCTCTTTTCTCCGATGAATTCAATTCAAGCTTTGCCAATTATATCCTTTCCTCGTTGCAAATATGTTCTCATGCCGGTGCACCTCATATTCAATCATTTCTCGCTATTCAATTGTTCCGGAGTGCTCAAGATATCTCGAAGATTCATGCTTTCCACTTTGCATCTGTTCAAGCTATTTCGAGGTCTTACCTTATCCAAGCCATTTAATCCAACCGGTGCAATCTCTCTTTTCAAGCAATCGTTCAACGGTGTTTCTTTTCAGTGGGCCCTAACCCACAGGTCTTTTCCCAGGATCTCACCTGACTCTTCTTATCTTCCCGGAGTTATTCTCAATTCTTTTTCAAAGTTTGACGTAAGAATGAATTTTTCATCAGTCAAATGCTTTTCTTCAAGACCTTCCAAATTTTTTTCATCATTGGCTCAACCTTTTCTATTCTTCATTCCGGAGTGCCTCAACAATTCTTGGTGGTGCTTCTCATTGTCATTCTGTGGATTTGAAGACCGAAGAAGAGTGTTTCCTCTAAATCTTGGTCCGTTCTCTCGAAGATTCATGGTTATAGCTTTACGCCATCCTCTCATAATTGCTTTCGATTGTGAGAATTCTTTTCACCCATCCGGAGCAAATTCACAAGTATTTTCAGTTTGATTCCCACGAAGGCCATCATTTCGGTTTATTCATTCTCAGCTTTCAGCTTCCATTCTCTAAATCTTACCGGTGCATCATTCAATTATTCTCTAATCAGATCGTGATCTCTTCGTTCACTTGTATCTAAATTCTCTCATGTATCTTCATTCGTTTTCCAATTCTACCCGGTGATTTGTGCCTTTGCTACTTTCATCTTCAATCCTTATGGGGGTTCATTCAAAAGTTCTTCTCCTTCGTTATCATACAGATTCATTCATTCTTTCATCCTACCGGTGGATCATCGAAGACCTTCTCAAGTTTGCGCTATATCTCTCTTAATCTTTTCTACGAGAATAAGTAGTATGCCAAATCCGTTTATTGTCATCAATTTAATTGGTGAAGGATAAGCATAACGTAATTCTTATTCGTGTTTTCACCCAAGTGATTAATTCCTTATCCCGGAGGTCCATCAAATTCTCGGTTTCACTTGTTTCATCTTTTCTTTTCTGGAGTTCCAAGTTTCCACTTTATCTCGTCGCAAAGCTTCATCTAATCATTGCAAGGCTTCAACCTTACTCCTTTCATCTTTATTTTTGATTGATCATTCTTTTGTTTATCGGAGTTCTTCATGAAGGTTCTACATGATGTGTCATCAAGGATTTAATTCCTTCTCGAAGTGTTCATCAAGATTTTTTCAAAGGAGCTCAAGCATTCTTCATCTTGCAATTCGGAGTGCAATTCTTTCTACCATATCATCGGAGGTGGTATTATGTCATTCTTGATAATTTGAGTTCATGTTTCATGATCCACATGTTGTTAAGAATGAGGTACTTTAAATCCATCAACCTCTTCGTTGGAGTTATCTTGTGTCATGTTTCACTTAAAGCCTTCCCTAAGGATTGTTGTTATTTAGGGTGCTTATAAGTGACCCAAGTTCTTCATTTATCCTCCCGGCGAAATAGTCTCGTCTCTTTGTTTATATCAATCCAATCTATTGTTTCCGGTAGTGGCAGTATTTCACCTCATAATTTCGAGATGTTTTCCATAAGTCCACTACAACCTTGTTCTTTTCGTTGTTGGTTTTTCCAAAAACTCCGTTCGAACCTTCTCCTAAAGATGCTTTTGCAAGCTCATTTAAGGTAGAAGATGATGTTTTCTCCTCCGCTCATTCCATTCCATTTCTCTCTTTTCTTCCGGAGGCATTGTGTTGTTGTTCTCTTCAACCCTTCTTCTTGTTCTTGTCAGGACCTTGTTCTTTTCGTGCTTATCCATTTAACCGGAGTGTTGTATCATCTCTTCTAGTTCTTTTCATCTTATCAAGTTGCTTATCACTTTTCAACCGAAGTGCTGCCCGAATTTGTTCTTCATCGTTCCTCTTTTCTAACAGAGATTGTCAACTTCGTTCATCTCCATTGTGTTCTTTTCTCGAAATGGTTTAACCTTCCAAGGTTCTTTGGTTTCACTCGTTTGTCAAAGAAGCAACTTAGTGTTACCTCTTCTCTTTCTCTTCCGTTTTCCCCGGTGCCATCCTAGATCTCGGGACGAGATCCTCTCGTAGTGGTGGAGTGTTGTAACGCCCCGAGACCGTTACGCCAGGTGTCTTCCAGTTATTCGCCAACGTTGCCATGTATTTTGCTTGCGTGTCACATCTTGTCATGTCATTATGTGCATTGCATCATCATGTTTTCAAAACCTGCATCCGTCCGGGTTTCCCCAGTTCCGTCCGTTGTCCGTTCTGAACCCAACCACACTCGCACGCGCCCGCAGCACGTCCGAAATATTATTCTATAAGTGGCCGGAAAATATTCTCGGATTGGGTTGAAAGTTGGCGTGTGGTCTTATTATAGTGTAGATAGACCGCCTGTCAAGTTTCATCGCATTCGGAGTTCGTTTGACGCCCCAACGATTAACTATAGCGACAGTATAGTCGGTCAAACGTCGGACGTTTTCGGTCTCCGGAAACAGTCGCCGGGCCTTCTCCCTTCTCTTTTCTCAGCCTGAGGCCTTATGCACAGTCCACTACCTACCGCCAGGCCCAACCTAACCTCTCTCATCAGCCCGCGACCCTCCTCGCGCGCGCGTCCGAAAGTTGTCCCGGACCCGACCCGGGCAGTCGTCACCGTTGTGTCCGGATCATCCCCAAACATCTACAAAACGTGTCCGTTTTGTTAATTGGGCCCCCTAACCTATTTATTCGCGACCGCCCGATTTAAATCAGAGGGATCGAATACCCCCCTAACCTAATCCAATAACGTATATAAGTGGGCAACCCTAAAATGTAGGCGACTTGTCCCATCCATCCTCCTACGCGCCGCCACTTCAAATCCACCTCGGGATCGCCTCGCCCGATCCTCCTTGATCCCCTCGCCCAACCAGTGCATTCCATCGATCCTCCCCATCGATCCGCTTTGGCCCTCCCCGCAAGTAGCCTCACCAGCGCCCTGGCTCCCTCACCTGCTCTAGCATGCACACCGCCGCCTCTGATCCGGATCGGGAGAGCCCCGATCCCCTCCCTCGCATTCCTGCCGTCTCCGCCGCCTGGCCTCCCGCCGACGACCACCGCTGCCATGGTGAGCCCCGACCTCGCCTTCCTTCTTCTCCCTGCCTACCGAGATCATCGCTCTGTCCCTCCCGTTCTGCAGGATGCCGTGGTGCCACCGGAGTCCGCCGCTGACACCAGGAACGAAGAGTCATCTCCAGATCCGGCCTCTAGAGCTCGGCCTCAGCCTCCTCCTTGCCTCCTCGACCCCCCCTGGCGACCTGCAGTTCCCGAGCCAAGCCACCGCCCTGGATCTTCTCCATCATCAACGCCTGCTCCTGCGTCGTGTAGTGGAGCCAGGAGAACGACCCCAGCGCCAAGTTCCGCTCGCCGGTGCTTGTTGACTCTGTCTTCCCCACGCCTCACCTGCTGGTGCCTCTCCCCGGACCAACTGCATCACTGGCCTCAGCTGTTGTTGCCGTCGCCCTCCTACAGCATCGCTGGCCTCACCTGCTACTGCCACCGTCTCCCCTGTCGAACGAACAAAAACGACCCAGCGCCCAGTTCGGTTCGATCCCCTGCGCATTGACCATGGCCCCTGTATCGTCCCCACGCCTGAGGCCACCCAGCCGAAGCCCCTCTATTTTTTTCCTGTTGTTGGGCCAACAGATTTGGCCCGAGGTGTCTTTTTTTCCTACTGCGAATTTGTCTAATTTCCTGAGAAAGATAGTTTTGCAGAAAAGCCCCTGTTCTTCATGCATTTAATAACTTCACAACCGTGCATCGGATCTAAATAAATTACATATGAAAGTTGCTTCGAATTTTGTCTAGTTTAATAATATGCAACTTTCATCCATGTTTGAAATCTTTAAAATGCTGTTTGGTTAAATTTGCCCCTATGCCATGTTAAAATGATTTATTTCATAACTAATTAACCGTAGCTCGGTTTTAAATAATTTTTATATATAATTGGGGTAGAAAAGTGCATAGATTATCTTGGTGGCATCACTTTGCATGTTTATAAACTCTAAAATATGGTTTAGGGCAGAACAGTACCAAACCTAATATATGCATATGATGAGCTTCCGGACTAGTTGTTTTGTGGTTCCGGCCTTATTTAAACTTGCCTAGATAGATAGTTTCATTATGCTTCATCTGTTGCCATGTTTAAAAACATTTAATATTGTTGGGTACACAAACAAGATCGAAACTAAATAACTTGAATGTGGTGTTTCGTCAATATGCAACGGAGTTGCATGTTGAGCTCCACTTAATTTGTAGGGTTGTTTGTGCACTTTGCCATGCCATGCCTCATTAAACCGGACATGCATCATACTTGTTTGCGCATCGTGCCATGCTTATGTGATGATTGTTTACTATGTTGTTTGCTTTCTGTCCGGTGTAATTCTCGGTAATCCGGTAACGTCGTGTTGTGAGGATTCGTTCGACTACGTCCATTTGTCTTCTTCATGGACTCATTCTTCTTCCTTGCGGGATCTCAGGCAAGATGACCATACCCTCGAAATCACTTCTGTCTTTGCTTGCTAGTTGCTCGTTCTTTTGTTATGCCTATGTTGCGATACCTACCACTTGCTTATCATGCCTCCCATATTGTTAGGCCAAGCCTCTAACCCACCTTGTCCTAGCAAACCGTTGTTTGGCTATGTTACCGGTTTGCTCAGCCCCTCTTATAGCGTTGTTAGTTGCAGGTGAAGATTGGAGTTTGTTCCTTGTTGGAACATGGATATTTGTTGGCATATCACAATATCTTTTATTTAATTAATGCATCTATATACTTGGTAAAGGGTGGAAGGCTCGGCCTTATGCCTGGTGTTTTGTTTCACTCTTGCCGCCCTAGTTTCCGTCATACCGGTGTTATGTTCCTTGATTTTGCATTCCTTACACGGTTGGGTTATAATGGGAACCCCTTGACAGTTCGCTTTGAATAAAACTCCTCCAGCAAGGCCCAACCTTGGTTTTACCATTCGCCACCTAGCCTTTTCCCTTGGGAGTCGCGCATCCCGAGGGTCATCTTTATTTTAACCCCCCCCCCCCCCGGGCCAGTGCTTGTCTAAGTGTTGGTCCGAACTAGAGTCCTTTGCAGCGCCACCTCGGGGAAACTTGAGGGCTGGATTTAGTTGTACGGAGCGCTCATCCGGTGTTGCCCTGAGAACAATATATGTGCAGCTCCTATCAGGATGTCGGCGCATCGGGCGGTCTTGCTGGACATGTTTTACCATTGTCGAGGATGTCTTGTAACCGGGATGCCGAGTCTAATCGGATTGTCTTGGAGAAGGAATACCCTTCGTTGACCGTGAAAGCTTGTGATGGGCTAAGTTGGGACACCCCTGCAGGGATATGATCTTTTGAAAGTCGTGCCCGCGGTTATGGGCAGATGGGAATTTGTTAATGTCCGGTTGTAGAGAACGTGAAACTTAACTTAACTAAAATGCACCAACCGCGTGTGTAACCATGGTGGTCTCTTCTCGGCGGAGTGCGGGAAGTGAACACGGTGTTGGAGTTATGCTTGAACGTAGGTTGTTCTAGGATCACTTCTTGATCATAGATTCTCGACCGTGCTTTTCCTTCTCTTCTCGCTCTCATTTGCGTATGTTAGCCACCATATATGCTAGTGCTTTCTGCAGCTCCACTTCTCATACCTTTTTCCTACCTATAAGCTTAAATAGTCTTGATCGCGAGGGTGTGAGATTGCTGAGTCCCCGTGACTCATAGATACTTCCAAAACCAGTTTGCAGGTTCCGATGATATCGTGCAGGTGACGCAACCGAGCTCAAGGAGGAGCTCGATGAAGATCTCGTTCATTGTGTTGTTTAGTTTCAGTTGATCAGTAGTGGAGCCCAGTTGGGACGATCGGGGATCTGTGTAGCTTTTGGGGTAGTCTTCTTTTATTTTTGGTTCCGTAGTCAGACCTTGATTGTATCTGTATGTTGTAATGTTTTATTCATGTATTGTGTGAAGTGGCGATTGTAAGCCAACTATGTATCTCTTTCCCTTATGTATTACATGGGTTGTGTGAAGATTACCTCACTTGCGACATTGCTTTCAATGCGGTTATGCCTCTAAGCGGTGCTTCGACACGTGGGAGATATAGCCGCATCGAGGGCGTTACAATACATAGACAAACACTATGTCCCTAGTGAGCCTCTACTTGACTATCTCGTTGATCAAAGATGGTTAAGCTTTCCTAACCATGGACATGAGTTGTCATTTTATAATGGGATCACTTCATTAGGAGAATGATGTGATGGACAAGACCCATCCGTTAACTTAGCATAATGATCGTTCAGTTTTATTGCTATTGCTTTCTTCATGTCAAATACATATTCCTTTGACTATGAGATTATGCAACTCCCGGATACCAGAGGAATACCTTGTGTGCTATCAAACGTCACAACATAACTAGGTGATTATAAAGATGCTCTACAGGTATCTCCGAAGGTGTTTGTTGGGTTGGCATAGATTGAGATTAGAATTTGTCACTCCGAGTATCGGAGAGGTATCTTTGGGCCCTCTCGGTAATGCACATCAAAAGAAACCTTGCAAGCAAAGTGACTAATGAGTTACTTACAGGATGATGTATTACGGAATGAGTAAAGAGACTTGCCGGTAACGAGATTGAACTATGTATGAAGATACCGATGATCGAATCTCGGGCAAGTAACATACCAATGGACAAAGGGAATTACGTATGTTGTCATAATGGTTCGACCGATAAAGATCTTCGTAGAATATGTAGGAACCAATATGAGCATCCAGGTTCCGCTATTGGTTATTCATATGAGAGGTGTCTCAGTCATGTCTGCATAGTTCTCGAACCCATAGGGTCCGCACGCTTAACGTTCGATGATGATATTGTATTATATGAGTTATGTGATTTGGTGACCGAATGTTGTTTGGAGTCCGATATGAGATCATGGACATGACAAGGACTCTCTAAATGGCCGAGAGGTAAAGATTGATATATAGGAAAATAGTATTCAGACACCGGAAGTGTTCCGGATCGTATCGGGTATTTATCGGAGTACCGGGGGATTACCTGAACCGCCGGGTGAAATATATGGGCCATGAGAGGGAAGCACACCAGCCCACAAGGGGTGGTGCGCCTCCCCTATGGAAGCTGTCCGAATTGGAGATGGAAAAAGGGGGTTCGGCCCCATTCCTTTCTCTCTTCTCCCTTGCCTTTTTCTCTCCGGTAAAATAAGGAAGGGGGCGCCAATTGGGAAACCCCAAGTAGGATTCGGATCCTACTTGGGGCGCCCCATGGCTGCCTCTCCTCCCCTCCCACCTATATATATGTTGGGAGGGGGCACCTAGAACACACAACATCAATTGTTAGCTGTGAGCAGCGCCCCCTCCACTGCTTACACCCCCGGTCATAGTTTTGCGGTGCTTAGGCGAAGCCCTGCGAGAATCACATCAACATCACCGTGAGCAGGCCGTTGTGCTGATGGCTCATCTACTACCTCGACACCTTGCTGGATCAAGAAGGCGAGGGACGTCATCGAGCTGAACGTGTGCAGAACTCGGAGGTGTTGTACGTTCGGTGCTTGCTCGGTCGGAGCTAGAAGAAGTTCGACTACATCAACCACGTTTTCAAACGCTTCCGCTTTCAGTCTACGAGGGTACGTAGAAACAATCTCCCCCTTGTTTCTATGCACTCCTAGATAGATCTTGTGTGAGCGTAGGAATTTTTTTGAAATTGCATGCTATGTTTCCCAACAGGAGATGAGGGGAGGGAGAAGGGGAACGGAGGAGGGGGCCTCACAGGTGGCCGGAGGCATGGCCGGCGAGGCTTGGGGAGGGTCCGGGAGGCGCGACAGGACAGCGACGGACGAGGTGGGCTGTGACGGCGTGCTTCGGGGTGTGGCTAGGTTCGGGCGTGTATGGGGCAGCGAGAGGGGCGAGGGGCGCGGGAGGGGATCTAAGGGGGGAATAGGTTTTGTCGGGGAGGGGCGCAGAGGGCGCGGCCTTAGTCACCCTGGGGAGCCACATGATGGCTGCGACGGTGGCCAGGGGAGCCTGGATGGCCGCCACGCCCATCCCCTGCCTCCTATAGAGGGAGGTACGAGGAGAGGTGGCGGTGGGCTGGGCCACAATGCACTTAAGCCGAGGAGCATAGTGGGCTTTCCCCCCTTTTTAATTTATTTATGTTTTCTTTTTATTCTTTTGTTTTGTATTAAATTATACAACAAATAGGCTTTGTAAAATAAGTGACTTTGGCCCATAATTTACAATGATAATTTAAGCACTGCCATAAAATGGTTTGGTCAGCATTTGAATTCATTTGAAAATTTGTTTAAATAGAAATGAATTAATTTGGGGTTGTTTTTCTACTATTTTGGATGCCAGTGGTATTTTAGGAATTTAGGTTATGTTATTTTCCTCAACATAATTACTTAGGAATTATGTGCAAAATTATGAACTATTTTGTTTGCATTTTTAAGATGTAAATTTTTTACTTGAAATTTAAATTTGAATTTGGCTTTGATTTTTATCAAATGGAAATTTGGCTTAGTAAAACTTGATGACATGGCACCATTAGTGTGAGGTCACTATAGCATGCCAGTGAGGATGTTACAATTATGTTTCATCTTGTTTGGACGTCATTTGGTATGGTTTTTCTGTGAAACAAAAAACATGCAGAAAATGGGAACTGCCACTGGGCACAAAGTTAATAGGTTAGTCTATAAAAATAATATATAAAGCGTACAAAAAATAATATAATACCATGAAACAATAAAAATTATAAATACATTGTAGACGTATCACCACGCGTTGTAAGAGGTGCCTTGCGTGCAATGGACGGAGCTAGGGGTGCGACACGGCAGTTCTGCTTGCGACCTCGGCTACCAGCGGGAGGCAGGCCGAGCTCGCGCATGAGCGCCGGCTCGATGTGGGCCGCGACTTGTGGGCCAAGAGTTAGGCCCACGAGGGGTGTACTCGGGGGAACGTGGTCTTTGAAAATGGTTCTTCTTTGGATCTTCTGCGGCTCCGGTAGGTTCAACCATGTTGATGTCTTGGAGTGTCCCCGCCAACGAGGCCACTACCTGTCGTGCACATGAAGGTTCATGGGGCCACAGTGTTCACGATACCGACAATATGTGTCATTCATGACAATAAATAAGACTGTTATGATACCATTCTATGAATACTATGCGTTGTGAAGATAGTTTAATGCACTACTATGTTATGCTTGATACTTATGCATGTTTGCCTAAAGGCTGGTCAGAGATTGCATTCTTTGTTTTAGTATATGATACATTCCATTATGACAAGCCTAAGGGCATCTTCAACACCGTGCATCAAAACATCACTAAATGTTTGGATCGTGTGGTCCAGACACTTTTTGCCCTTCATGACAATGCATCAAATGTCTGTCGACCAGTCCGGACGTCTGATTCCCACAAATCCAAACCAAATCTGTAGGAGCTTGGGGGTGTCTAGACTGACCATATGTCCTCACAACCCATGTGTTTTTACTCTAGATTTGTCTGGCCCATACCGTTGTCCGTATTTGATGTCTGCATAATGTATATGATGGAGTGACCGGTTCTCCTACCACTGTTCACAGACATGTTGAGACGTGTTCGAGAATATATTTGGTGTGTCCATTTTAAGATACAACGTTGGAGATGCCCTAACCCATGTGGTGTGGGTGGTTGGCAGGGCAGAAAGAATAACACAAAAGGAAGATGCATGGTCTTTTAGTCGCTGGAGTACTTGTTTATATGGCACATACTAGTACATGATAACATTCCCATCCGGCCATCCCCATGTGTTTGTGTTTGAGCGATACAAAAGTTGTTTTTTCTAACCTTTCCTACACCTACATCGGAAGGACAACTCCTGTTTGGGCAGTAGCCCAAGTGGTGCTCGAAGACAATAGTCCAAATTCCACCGATTCACTTGTCAAGATAATTGTTCTCAATAAAGAAAAAGAAAAAAACATGTCAAGATAATTCGGACTTGAAACAATTGGCTCGAGCGAGATTGGCGCGATGGCTTGCTGCTCCCGAGACTCGGAGGGCGACTCGCCGCCCGCTCCTCTCCCGCCGGTAGCATCGCTTTTGGAGCTCCTCCCCGTGGCCTCCCCGCCCTCGGACGCCCCCCCGACCTCAGCCTCCCTGCCCTCGGACGCGATGCTCGACCCCCCTGCACCCCCCCCTCACCGCCAACCATGTTGGTCGGGCCGCCACATTGGGCCGACCTTGCGGAGGCTGACGATGTGGCTGTCGGGCGGACAATTGTGCACCGGGAGCCCCCAGCTTACCCGCGAGGAGAGCGCTCTCCCCCCTCATCGGGGAAACTCGGACCCTCTCTCGCAGTCGCGCCAGCGCGCTGCGGTGGCCTCCCCACCGACGCCTAGCCAAAAAGCTCCCTTGGGGTCCCGGACCGCCCGCCGCCGCCGCGGTCCGGCGTGGGGCGTCGCTGGGCGGTCTGACGAAGGGAGAGCCCGTGTCTCGTGGCGCTCCTCCACCCCCGCTGTGCTCTCCTTCTCGGCCGGGGCTTCGCCATGTCGTCCAACCGCTACTCCGGCATGCTCCCCTATTCTCTTGTGTCGGTCTCCCCTCAGGCCGTTCATTGCCATGTTTGGCTCCTCTACGCTCAGCTACTCGTCCCGCCTCGCCCCCCGATGACCCTGACCTGCTCTCGCCTCGTCTCGGATGCATGCGTTGTCGGATTTCGGGTTCCGGCAAAACCCTTGAGGTTCGAACACTCGGGTGCGCATGAAGATCTCTTCCCCTCTCTAGTTCACGCTCTCTACGATCTCACAGCCTAGCTCGATGAACCCAAAGAACACGAGACACAAGATTTATATTGGTTCGGGCCACTATTGTGGTGTAATACCCTACTCTAGTGTGGTGTGGTGGATTGCCTCTTGGGCTGAGGATGAACAATGACAAGGGAAGAACGGCCTCCTAAGGAGAGGTGTTCTTGTGCATGGTGAACTTGTGTGGTTCGGGATGATCTGGGTCTAAATCAGTTGCCTCCCTTGGTGGTGGCTAGTCCTACTTATAGAGGCCCTGGTCCTCTTCCCAAATATTGAGCGGGAAGGGATCCCACAACGGCCAAATTCGAAGGAGACAGCTAGTACAAGCTATCTTGACAAAAGTGGTCGTCGCCTACCAAAGGCTCTGGTGGTGACGCTGCCTTGGGCTCCACAGTGACCTCCGCCTTGCCGTCCTGCTGGTTTTGGTCCTGTTGCACCGATATGGAAATCTTTGCCTGATGCCTCAGGACTCCTTGCTTGCGCTTGCCCCTTTAGCACCAAAGCGTAAACAAGGACACTATGCGCGCTGGCGCCCGCCTGGTTCTGGTCGTCATTGTTTGAATCATAGGAACCTCGCAAGGTGCCCCTTGCCTTGGTCTCTCCGCCCCTCGCGAGCCAGACTGGTGAGGCCGCCCCTAAGGAGGTCTTGTGTCGTCCGCCTCATGACGCTTGGCCCCTCGCGAGGGTCTTGAATGTTTGATGGTGAAGATGGGCCGTACGGGGCCGCTGGTGGAGCCACGCTGCGGGCCGCAGGCAGGCAAGTCTGGGGACCCATGTTCCCAGAACGCCGATGGTAGCCCCCGAGACCAAGGCGCGCTTGGGCTTGGTTCGACGCGAAGCCAAAGGTGCAGGCGTGGAGCGCCGCGGGCCCCAAAAGCCCGCGGCCCTGCTTGACACGTGGCGATTGGTTGGACGTGGGCGTCTCCGCTTCCCCACGTCGCCTCGGCAACCGCCCGACTTGACGAGTCCCTGCTACATGCAGAAAAAGGTCATTATTACCTTAGATCGTGGAGGCCAGCGGTTGGCCTCCCCTTTGCTATAAATGGGTGGGGAGGCGAAGCCCCGATCGCCCATCCCTTCCTACATTAGAGAGAGACAAGTATGGGGCCCTGCTAGGGTGTGCGACAATTATGGTTTCTAAGTGGCTGTGCTATGTTTATCATTCCTGTGTTGTGATGCAGCGTCATGTTTTATGTATGCGCGTAGAATGACTTAGCTTGATGCGCTTGGAGTAGATTCCGCCTCGTGAGACGCGCGTTGCCCAATGCCTGACGAGGTCTCCTGTGCTCGGGGGCACCTAAGAACTGCAAAAAATTTCCAGGAAATCCTTATTCTTCCGGACCCTGATCGTAGGCACTGCCGGCTGTAACCCTGTGCTTCACGTCGCGGTACCCGGGGGGCACGGACTGAGAAGGGTGCGCTAGCTTGCGAGCTCGAGCGAGGGTGCCTTGCAAAAGACAAGAAAGCGAAAATGCTCAAAAGGGCACCTGCCCAGCTCCCTCGCGAGGCATGCGAGGGAGAGAACGGGTCAAAAACGAGGACCCGAGGGCAGAAAGGGAGGCAACAAGGACAAAGAAACCAGGCCAGCAAGGAACACTAGAAATCAAACTCTCACTTAAAGGAAAGGGCGACCAACTGCGGAAAGCAAATGAAAAGCCTCGTTCGGCACCTAATCTAGTCTTCTTGTCTTCTCACCAGCACGGAGCTAAGTGCTTCCACTAGGCGTGGGAGGGAGCCCCCGAGGCCCGAGGGTGGCACTCCTGAGACTTCGGGGCATGTACAAGCCCACTCATTATTACGTGAGAGTGTCATGAGCGGAGATTCTTCCCAGGCACTGGGCCTTGCTTCACATGCACTGGGCCTTGCTTCATGGGTAGAACCTCCGGAGGTGCTGGATGTTCTAGGCGTTCTAGATGGGGATCCCGTCCTGCGTCTCCAGGAGCGTGGCGCCAGGCCTGCAGACGTGGGCGACCCAAAACGGGCCCTCCCACATGGGCGAGAGCTTGTGCAGCCCTTCCCTAGAGAGCACTGACCTCAAGACAAGATCACCCACCTCGAGCGTCCTAGAGAGGACACTGCAGCAGTGGTACCGCCGCAGCGCCTGCTGGTACCTCGTAGCTCGAAGCGAGGCTTCTCGGCGGCGTTCCTCCCCTAGCATGAGATCCATCCCCCACATGGCGTCCTGCCGTGTTTAATCAAACGCCTGGACCCACGCGGAGCGATGCCTGACCTCGTGTGGGAGAACCACTTCTGCTTCGTAGACGAGAAAGAACAGGGTCTCGCCTGTCGGCCTGGTGGCGGTGGTGCGGATGGACCATAGCACGGACTGGATCTTGTTGTGCCAGCCCCTGCCGCAGGCCTCAAGCTTCTTCTTGAAGGTTCTTGTCTTGAGATCCCTCAGGACCTCCGCGTTGGCGCGTTCGGCCTGGCCGTTGCTCCTGAGGTGCGCCACGGAGGCGTGGCAGATCTACGTTCCAAGGTTAGCACAATACGTTTTGAAGAGATTGCTAGTGAACTACGAGCCATTGTCGATGATGATGCGGTTAGGAACCCCAAATCGGCTTACTAGGCCCTTGATGATTTTGACTGCTGACTCGGCCAGGATAGTGTGGATAGCTTCCGCTTCCGCCCACTTGGTGAATCTGTCAATAGCGATGTAGAGGTAGCGGTAGTCTCCTGGCGCTCGAGGGAATGGAACCAGGATATCCAGCCCCCAAACCGCGAACGGCCATGATAGCGGGATAGTTTGGAGGTCCTGAGCAGGCTGGTGGATTTGCTTGGCGTGGAACTGGCAGGCCTCACAAGATTTCACCAGCTCGGCCGTGTCATTGAGTGTCGTGGGCCAGTAGAACTTGTTGTGGAAGGCCTTGCCGACCAGGGTGCTCGACGATGAGTGGTGCCCGCAGTCTCCGCCATGTCTGTTAGCCAGCAACTCCTTCCCTTGTTCCTTGGAAATGCATCACTGAGAAACATCATTTGGCCGCTTCCTGTATAGCTCACCGTCCTGAATGCAGTACGCCGTAGCCTGCCGGGCCACACGTTCCGTGTCTTCCTCCTTCTCCGGCAGCATGCCTTGCATCAGGTATGCCTTGAACTCTTCGATCCACCTCCCCAACTGAGGCTCGAGTGCTAAGAGGAGGCGCACTCCCGAGGTCGGGCCGTAGGCGGGGGCTCCCGAGGCTGGAGGCTAGGGGAGTTCCTCCTGAGATAACAGCGGCTCCGCAGGCGGAGGTGCTGCCGAGGGCTTGAAGAGCCGCTCCTCAAAGACACCAGGCTCTTAGGGCTGCCGCTTGGATGCTCTTCTGGCGATGGCATTGGCCTCTTTGTTGGTGCCACGAGGTACATGTTGTAGTTCCAGACCTAGGAACTGCTTCTCCATTTTGCACACCTCTGCGAGGTATGCCTCCATGTGCTCATCCTTTGGCTCGTACACCTTGTTGGAGAAGTTGACGGGGAGCTGTGAGTCTCCTTTGACGGTGAGGCGCTTCACTCCCAGGGCCACTGCCGCTTTGAGGCCGGAGATGAGGCCCTTGTACTCTACGATGTTGTTGGAGACCTTCTCGCCCTGCTGGAAGAAGAGTTGCACGACGTAGTAAAGCTTGTCCTGAGTGGGCGAGATAAGCACGGCTCGAGCCCCCGCACCCTGACGCGCAAACGCGACGTCGAAGTACATGACCCAACCATCTTGCGCCTCACTTCCTGGCGAGAGGGATCAGTTCTCGCCTGCTTCGAGCCCCAGGGTGTCAGTCCATTCTGCCACAAAGTCAGCGAGCGCAGCCCCCTTGATGACTCTAGTTGTGCTGAACTCCAGGTCGAACTCTTGTAGCTTGATGTTCCATTCGGCGACCCTTCCCGCAGCATTGGGGCTTCTGAGAACTCTCTCCAATGGGTAGGCTGAAACGACCTTGATGGGGTGACCTTGGAAGTAGTGGCACAACTTGCGCGAGGCCACCAGGAGAAGGAGCAAGAGCTTCTGAGGCATGGGGTATCATGCCCTCACATCTCGCAGGACTGTATTGACGAAGTATACTGGATGCTCGACTAGGGTCGGAGAGCTGACGGGGTTTTTCGATCCCGGGGACTAAGGTGTTTCCTGTGGGTTTCCAGCTCCTTGGGCTTGATGACCTGTCGTGGCAGCCGCTGTCTCAGGAACATTGTATTGGTGCTGAGCTTCCTCATCCGGCTTGGCGACTCCACTTGGCGAGTCCTCGACCCCGGGCCCCTCCCTGAGGGCCACCAACGCGGCGCTGGTGGAGTGGGGTGTGGCGGACGGGTAGAGTACAAAGGGCTCCCGAGGACGAGGCGCCACCATCACAGGTGGGCTGGTCAAGTATCTCTTGAGGTCTTGAAATGCCCGGTCGGCCTCGGGGGTCCACTCGAATGGACCCTTCTTCTTCATCAACTTGAAAAATGGCAATGCACGCTCCCCTAACTTGGAGATGAAGCGTCCCAACGAAGTCACGCAGCCTGCAAGCTTCTGCATCTCCTTGAGTTTTTGGGGTGGCTCATGTCTTCAATTGCCTTGACGTTCTCCGGGTTGGCCTCGATCCCCCTGTGAGACACGAGGAAGCCCAGCAGCTTGCCTGAAGGGACACCAAACACGCACTTCTCCGGGTTGAGCCGCAGGTCCACCTGGCGTAGGCTCGCGAAGGTCTCCTCCAGGTCCTGAATCATAGTTCTTGCCTCCCGAGACTTCACCACAATGTCGTCGACGTAGGCCTTAGTGTTTCTTCCGACCTGCTGCCCCAAGGCGATGTGCATCAGTCACTCAAAGGTTGCTCCTGCATTGCGCAGTCCGAATGGCATTAGGTGTAGCAGTACACCCAACACGGGGTCAGGAAAGCTGTCTTCTCCTCATCTTCCACCGCCATCTTGATCTGGTGGTAGGCCGAGAATGCATCTAGGAAGCATAGAAGGTCGCACTCGGCGGTGGAGTTGACAATCTGGTCGATGTGTGGCAGCGGGAATGGGCCTTGAGGGTAGGCCTTGTTGAGGTTAGTGAAGTCGACACACATGCGCTCCTTCCCTTCTTTCTTTGGCACGACAACCGGGTTCGCCAGCCACTCTAGGTACCGGACTTCGCGAATGACACCCGCTGCCTCCAGCTTGCAGGTAACCTGAACAATAAAATACTGCTTCTCCGTGGATTGCCACCTGGCCCTCTGCTTCACAGGGCGCACGTTGGGGCATACCCTCAGATGATGCTCGATCACTTTTCTCGGGACCCTAGCCAGCTACTTGGGTTCCCAGGCAAATACTTCCTTGTTCGCCCGCAAGAAGTCCACCAACTCTTTTTCTTGATCTGGGGCGAGGTCGGCGCCTATGGTAAAGGTGGCGCCAGAGGCCCCGTCTTTGTCGACCGGTATCTGCATCGTCCTGGCTTGACCCTGAGTGAACAACTGCTTCTTCTTGGTCGGCGCAGCCCCCTTGGCTCTGGGTCCCGCCTTGTTGGTCGGGCAAGCTGTCGTCGGGGCCCTGAAGGCGAGCTTGAGGGCCGCCACAACTTCCATGGTGTATCCGACCACGGTGTGGATGTTCTTGCTTCCTGGCATCTTCATGAGGTTGTGGGCTGGATGAGTGGCTGCCATGAACTGGGCCAGCGCCGGGTACCCGAGGATGGCGTTGTACGACAAGCCGATGCGGGCGATGTCGAAGTCGATCAGCTCACTGCGGTAGTTGTCGCATGTGCCGAAACTCACGGGGAGGCGGATCTGCCCCAGGGGGTCAGAGGAGCCGCCATCGACCCTAGAAAAAGGCTTGCTGGGGTGGAGCCGCTCGAGTGGTACGTGAAGGTGGCTGAAAGCCTCCACGGACAACACGTTGAGGTTGGCGCCGCCGTCGATGAGGGTCTTGGTAACGGCTATGCCGCAGATGGTCACCGTGCAAAGCATCAGAAGCACGCCCGAGCCGGCGGTATTGACTAGGTGATTCCCCGAGTTGAAGATCAGGTCGGCCTTGGGCGTCGCCCAACCTGGGGGAGCCCCCTGCCGCGTGGAGACGGTGCTGATCTGGTGAAAGAATAGTTTGGCGTGACGATCCGAGGGCGGTGCCTGTGAGCCACCAAGGAGGGCTACGACGACAGGGGGTGCCGGTCCTCCGAAGCGTGCGATGAAGAGGTCACGCAGCTCCTCCCAGGAAGCCACGGAAGATTCTGGCAGATGGAGGAGCCAGGCGCGCGGCACGCCAGCCAGGGCCATTGGGAGCCAATTGGCCATGACCTTACCGTCACCCCCGCCTCCAAGACGGGCTCTTCGTACGCCAGCAGGAAGGCTGTCGGATCCGCCGCAACATCGTAATGGGGCGGCATCTCTGGCTTGAACTTGTGCGGCCACTGCACCCGCCGCAAGGCGGCGGTGAGGTCCCAGAGCCCTCCGGTGTAGCGGAGGGCGCCCGTCGATCCAGTCGGAGAAGAGGCGGCGTCCATAAGAGTCGGTCGGAGAGGCGAGGCCGTCGGGGGGGAAGGCTCTGGCGCACCCCTACCTGGCGCGCCAAATGTCGGATTTCGGGTTCCGGTAAGACCCTTGAGGTTCGAACACTGGGGTGCGCACGAAGATCTCTTCCCCTCCCTAGTTCACGCACTTTACGATCTCACAGCCCAGCTCGACGAACCCAAAGAACATGAGACACAAGATTTATACTGGTTCGGGCCACCGTTGTGGCATAATACCCTACTCTAGTGTGGTGTGGTGGATTGCCTCTTGGGCTGAGGATGAACAGTTACAAGGGAAGAACAGCCTCCTAAGGAGAGGTGTTCTTGTGCGTGGTGAATTTGTGTGGTTCGGGATGATCTGGGTCTGAATCAGTTGCCTCCCTTCGTGGTGGCTAGTCCTACTTATAGAGGCCCTGGTCCTCTTCCCAAATATTGAGCGGGAAGGGATCACACGACGGCCAAATTCGAAGGGGGACAACTAGTACAAGCTATCCTGACAAAAGTGGTCTTCGCCTGCCAAAGGCTCTGGTGGTGACGCCGCCTTGGGCTCCACAGTGACCACCGTCTTGCCGTCCTGCTGGTCTTGTTCTTGTTGCACCGATATGGAAACCTTTGCTTGATGCCTCGGGACTCCTCGCCTACGCTTGCCCCTTTAGCACCAAAGAGGAAACGAGGACACTGCGTGCGCTGGAGCCCGCCTAGCGCCTGCCTGGGTCCGGTAGTCATGACTTGCGTCACAGGAACCTCGCGAGGTTCCCCTCCCCTTGGTCTCTCTGCCCCTCGCGAGCCAGCCTGGTGAGGCCGCCCCTGAGGAGGTCTTGCGTCGTCCACCTCGCAAGGCTTGGCCCCTTGCGAGGGTCTTGAATGTTTGCTGGTAAAGATAGGCCGTACGGGACCGCTCGTGAAGCCATGCTGCGGGCCGCAGGCGGGCAAGTCTAGGGACCCCAGTTCCCAAAACGCCGACAGGCGCCGGCCGCGGCTGCGGAGGCGGCAGGAGGGGAGACCCTCGCCGCCCCCTCCCCGCCTCACAGGTTGGGCCGCCCCCATGTGGGCCGACCGCGTCTCGGGCCCATGGTGGACTTGTGGGCTGCTCCGCGTCTGAGCTGGCCCACTCAGTCCATGACCACTCATGGGCTGATCACTCCGATAGCCTGGCCGATCTGGCCTCTGGCTGGATTCCCCAGGCCCCCTACTACTCCCCCAAGCCGCACCCCTGACCCTGAGACCCTAGTCCATGTGCTCTCCTCCCTCCCCGCCGCCACCCTACCCTGCCTGCCCCATGCCTCATCCCCGCCTCTGGCCGCTCTCTCTGAGCCCGCTCCCATGCCGCGGGACTGGGCGATGAGGGGACCCATCCCAAGAGGCGCGCCGATGACTGCCGGGACGCTACGCGCCCCTCGCCCGAAGCTCCCCGATGTGAAGAAGACCTACGCTGGCACCTGTCCTCGCGAGATGGCCGGCGCTTCCCGCCGTGTGCAGACCGCTGCTCACCACCTTGTTCCGACCTCCGCTCTCCCCTGTGCCGTTCGCCAGGTCAGGCTGACCGCCGGGCTCGATCCCGGTCCCGCTCACCTGCTCTTGTGGCGGATTGGCGCAGCCAGCGGCGCCATTCTCCATCCTCGACACCGCACTGGGACAACCGCTCCCCTGCCCGCTCGGGCCGCTCACAATCTCCGCCCCGATCCCAACAGCAGCAGTCACAGTCAGCACTCACATCCCGTGCCCGCCGGTACCAGCCCCCTCATGGCGAACCGGCTTTCCCTCCCAACCCCAATGGGGCTGGCCGGGGCCAGCAGAGGGCTAAAAGGAAGAAGAAGAGGGGTATCAGTCGTGGTAACGGCGCTGCCCCAACCTCGGGGCCGGCCCATGATCCGGCGACCGCCAACCCCGACCTCGTCCGCTCTGAGAACCAACCAAAGGACCTCCAGAAGTGCTTCAACTGCGGCCTCGCCGGCCATTCTTAGGTCGCCTGCACCCGTCCTCAGTGCTACTACATTTGCTCGGACCCGGGTCACCTGGCCTTCCTGTGCCCGGACCGCCCTGTGTCAGAGGAGGTTATGATGTATGGGCATGGTATTGAGGGCCTGGGCTTCTTCCACATCGAGCTACCGGACCTCCCCCCGCCCTTGCCCTCGCCCTCGCTCCTAGCGATTGTCACTTTCCGGGAGGGGGTGTCATCTCCGGAGATGCTTGAAGCTAAGCTCAATCACCTCCACCACTTCACCTGGGATTGGCAGGTCACCATGATGGACGGTAACCAGTTCTCAGTCATCTTCCCCGACACCGCCAGCCACGGTTACGGCACCCGCAGGGGCGACATCACCCTGTCTCTCAACAACCTAGTGGTGGACATCTCAGTGCCTATTCATGATCCCTTGGCGGTCGCCATGCTTGACACGTCATGGATCCTCATCGGTGGCCTCCCCGACATCGCTAGCTCGGAGCGGGTCATTCGGAGCAGGTCCTGCATCCTCGGTGTGGTTGTGGTGGATGAGCTCTCCCTCCGAAAGGAGGAGGAGGTGCGGGTCGAGGTCAAGTCCCTTGACTCGCCCAAGCTTCATCCCAAGGTCCGGGTGTTCTTCAATGAACAGGGCTTCGACCTCAGGATCTCCCCTGAGCCGCCCAACCACATCGGCCGCCCACGCATCCTCAACGACAACTTCTTGGATGGCGGCCTCGGCAACCTGGGTCGCCGTAGTGACTGGGACACCCACCACGGCCCCAACTCCGGCTCGGAGGAGGATGACGACGAGTATGAGGATAGCCCTCCCCGCCCCTCGCCTCCGCTCCCGCTCATCAGCTCCAGCGCAGCCAGCCGACAGCAGCGACGCATTCGATGCTAGCATCCAGGTATTCCCGGTGTCATCCCCTCGCTCCCTCGGAGTCCCACCCGGCGCCCCCGATGCCATATCCGCCAACGTCGACTAGTCCGCAGCTCCTGCCCGCGCCGACCGAGCCCTCGGATGGGCTGGGGTTGGTCGCAGACAGGTCTCCTGCCCCCTGCTCGCCGCGCCGGTACACCCGGAACCCATGGAGACCGGGATGCTCCCCCACACCGATGTGCCTCGGACCCTGCCTGCCTCCACTTCGATCCTGCCCGTGGAAACCGAGGCCTCGGCTGGGCTGGGGCTGGTCGCAGACCGGTCACCCCCCCCTTGTCGCACAAGTGCGCCCGGAACCCATGGGGATCGGGGCTCTCCCCGACACCGACGTGCCTCCGACTCCACCTGCCTCCACTTTGATCCTGCCTGAGCTTGCTTCTCCATTGACCCAGCTCCTGACCTCCTGCGCGGCGGTCGGCGGGGCGACGGTGGTGGAGACCACTCCAGAGGCCGCCCCCTCTCCCCCTTCGGACCGTGGCTTACTCCAGGCAAGGCAGGTCGACCTCAACGCCAGTGATGTCCTCACACCGCAACGCTAGGATCGAGGCAGCCAGACCGGAGGGCAGCCCAGCTCTGCCTATCCCTGAGCGGGCAGAGCTCCGGGCAGCTGCCCGGAACCTCAAGCCAGGTACCCAGTCTGTCCGACCCACCCCTGCTACATGCTCGTTTTTCGCTCTTGAGTCGGCACCGTTAGGCCACCTCGCAAAGGTGGCGGCAGATTCATCCATCGTGTTCCGTAGTGAAATTGGACCCCCGTTAGTTCATATTGAAGTGATCCGCGCTCGCGAGATCCTGGGCAGACGCCTTGTCGAGACCCATTCTCGCCTCTATTACACCTCCGACTCTGCGACCGAGGCTCCTGGGCGCACCATGTCTCGTTCTGTGGTTGACCTGGCTGATATCCGGGCCGAACCCGCTTCCGCACCGCAGCCCTCCGCGCCTAGAGCGCATCCCGAGTCTTGGGGTCAAGCGGCCCCCCGATGATCTCGTGATGTGGACCCTTTTCTGGAACATCCACGGCTTCGGTCAAGACGGTCGGCGCCGCCAACTGATCTAGTACATGAGAAACGAGCGTATAGACATTGTGGCCATTCATGAAACGATGCGCACATAATTGCCTCTCTTAGAACTCGAAACATTTGAGTTCCGACCTCTTTTCTTGGCACTGGATCCCTTCTAGTGGGAGCATAGGTCACTCAGGTGGCATCCTTCTAGGAGGCAAGGATGCCACCTTTGAGGTAGGAAGCATGGACCGGGGCGAGTTCTTTGTCGGCATGGAGATCTTTGAGCGGGCACTCAACTTCAAATGGGAGATCATTGCCGTCTACAGACCAGTAGATCATAGCCGCTCTGAGGCCTTCCTTGCCGAGATCCGCACAAAAGTCTTGGTCGCCCAGCTATCGGTCGTGGTGGGCGGTGACTTTAACCACATCCGGTCTGAGGAGGATAGGAGCAATAATTTGGTAAACTTTCCCTGAATGCAAATGTTTAACGACTACATCACAGACATGGGGCTCCGCAAGCTAGATAGGGTGTAACACCCACAATGCGGCTATATCTCCCACGTGTCGGGGCATGACTTAGAGGCATAGCCGCATGGTAGGCATGTCACAGGAGGGGTAATCTTTACACATCCCATGTATTGAATAAGAAAGGGATAAGAGTCGGCTTACAATCGCCACTTCACACAATACATAAAATATCCATACATCATCCAAGGGACAAACAAAGGTCCGACTACAGAACCAAAATAAAGAAAGACAACCCCAAATGCTAGATCCCCGATCGGCCCAACTGGGCTCCTCTACTGATCATCCAGAAAAGAAACATAGTATCGGCCCCGAACCCTCGTCGAACTCCCACTTGAGTTCGGTAGCGTCCCCTGCACTGGATTCATCGGCACCTGCATCTGTTTGGGAGTATGTGTGAGTCACGAGGACTCAGCAATCTTACACCCGCGAGATCAAGAATATTTAAGCTTAATGGTAGGAAAGGGTAGTGAGGTGGAGCTGCAGCAAGCACTAGCATATATGGTGGCTAACTTACGCAAAAGAGAGCGAGAAGAGAAGCAACGCACGGTCGAGAAGATAATAGTGATCAAGAAGTGATCCTAAAGCTACGTACGCTCAAGCAAAATATGAGACCGTGTTCACTTCCCGGACTCCGCCCAAAAGAGACCATCACGGCTACACACGCGGTTGATTCATTTTAATTAAGTTAAGTGTCAAGTTCTCTTCAACCGGATATTAACAAATTCCTATCTGCCCATAACCGCGGGCACGACTTTCGAAAGTTCAAACCCTGCAGGGGTGTCCCAACTTACCCATCACAACCTCTCACGATCAACGAAAGATATTCCTTCTCCCAGGAAGACCCGATCAGACTCGGAATCCCGGTTACAAGACATCTCTACAATGGTAAAACAAGACCAGCAAAGCCGCCCGATGTGCCGACAAATCCCGATAGGAGTCACACGCATCTCGTTCTCAGGGCACACTGGATGAGACATCCTACGAGTAAAACCAACTCTCAAGTTGCACTGAGGTGGCCCCGCAGTCTACTCGATTCGGACAAACACTCAGAGGAGCACCGGCCCGGGGGGGTTTAAAATAAAGATGACCCTTGAGTCTGCAGAACCCAATGGAAGGTATATGGTGGTAGGTAGGCAAATGGTAAAACCAAGGTTGGGCCTTGCTGGATGAGTTTTATTCAAAGCGAACTGTCAAGGGGTTCCCATAACACCCAACCGCGTAAGGAACGCAAAATCAAGGAACATAACAACAGTATGACGGAAACAAAGGCAGCAAGAGTGGAACAAAACACCAGGCATAAGACCGGCCCTTCCACCCTTTACCAATTATATAGATGCATTAAAGTAAATAAGAGATAATGATGATATCCCAACAATATCCATGTTCCAACATGGAACAAGCTTCATCTTCACCTGCAACTAGCAACGCTATAAGAGGGGCTGAGCAAAGCGGTAACATAGCCAAACAACAGTTTGCTAGGAAAGGTGGGTTAGAGGCTTGACATGGCAATATGGGAGGCATGATAAAGCAAGTGGTAGGTAGTGCGTCATAGAAATAGAGCGAATAAGTAGCAAACAAAGATAGAAGTGATTTCAAGGGTATGGTCATCTTGCCTGCAAAGTTCTCAGAGTTGACGAAAGCTTGATCCTCGTTAGTGTACTCAACAGGTTCCTCAATCACGTACTCGTCTCTCGGCTCTACCCAAGGCAAGAACACAAGCAAAGGACCAACAATCAATCATGGTGCAATGCACAAGCAACATGATGCAAAACATGGCATGATATGCAATGCATGTGCGTGCTTCGAAAGGGAAATAATGAACAAGGCATCAACTTGGAAAACCAATTGTGCCGCTGGAAAGATGAGATGATTTCGGTCGAAAACGATATAAAGATCACCGAAAACGGAGGCACGGTTTGCAAATGGCAAGCAAAACCAGAATGGCACAATTATGTGATCAACAGCACGATGCCATCTAGAATGCAACAAGAAACTCAACTACTACACTCTAACATAGCAACAAAGCCTATGGAAGTGATGTACAAGTGATGCTTGACAAAACATGAACACTGAGCTTCGGCTAAATCACAAAAGAGCAGGTTCAAACAAGCATGGCAAAAGTGCAAAAGATATCAGCTTCACTGACTTGGTGAAAATACTAACATGCCAGAAATAACATCAGGAAGTATTGTTTAGAGCAAGCAAACAACATGCTACAGGAACATATCATAGAAAACAAAGGCATGGAATGATTCTACAGAATGCATAGAACAAAAGTCTCGTACTTATCATGAGCCAAAAAGGCACAGAAGATATGATGGCACCCATGTAAACATAGCAAGTTCTGTTAGCAGTTTCAGACTTTGCAGAAAACTGAGCATGGCATAAACAAAATTATGAAGGCATCTTTGCGAGCTCAAACCACTCACCACAAGGCATTGCATGACAAGATAAGCATAGAATCAGCAAGACGACATGTTCATGAAGCTAACCATGGCAAGAGCAAGTTCATAGCATGCATGGATCACTAGCAACAACCATGGCAAAATTGATTAACATGAAAACAATCTGCCAGGAACATTTTATAGCCAAAGTGCAGCAAGAATTAGACATTCTAGGTCACTCCATAAACGCAAACAAGGGCACGGATGGATAGAGCATAACCATATTTTCACAACATCATTACTGAAGCAACTCAAAACAAGCATGGATCTCACTGTAGCATCAAGTTTACATGGCATAAAAATAATAGCAGGAAAATGACTTAGTAAAATCCTAAGTCCCTGAAATCAGCAACATCACGAAGCCTAGTTTGCATGCTTGTGCTAGTCACCACATTGATCACAAAAATATATGGCAAGCACCCCTGTAAATATGGCATGGCATAGTTCAAAACACATGTAGAGCTCATCCCCATATGATGCACACATCAAAAGTGACAGAAATGATAAATCACCCTAATCTGATAAGTAGCAGCAGTAAACATTTTATAGCACTCTTGCATCAAAGATTTGGGCATCAAGATGAACTCAAACAAGCATGCAAAAAAGTAAAAAAATGAAGAGCATCTCCCAGTGAACAATTTGATATCTCATGCGCATGAAACAGAGCTACAGTCATGGAGTTATGATACAATGAACAGGGCATGAAAAAATTAGGGGAAAAGGACTTAGAGGAAAATTCACCCGGTGAATCTGGATCTAGGGTTTGTCTTCTCTGCACGCGAACCGAGGTGGGGCACGGGCTCGCCAGAGAGGAGGGGTGTTCGCCGGAGGAGAGGCCGGGGCGTCGCCGGAGCTCGCGGGCGGCGTCGACTCTGGGCGGCACGGCGGAGGACGAGGCGAGGCGGCGGAGGGTGCGGCGAAGCAGGGAGGTTGGCGGCGGAGCTCGCCGCGAAGGCCGCGGCCAGCGTGAAGGAGCGGCGGAGGCGGTGGCGGTGGGCGCGGGCGCTAGGCGGCGGGGTCGGTCGGCGCGGGCGCTAGGCGGCGGGGTCGGTCGGCGCGGGCGGCCCAGGCGGCGGGGAGACGGGCCGCGGGGGGGCGCGGTCGGGCCCCGCGGGCCGGCACGGTGGGAGGCGGTGGCGCGCCATGTGGCGGGCGCCAGTTGGCTGCGGGTGGCGGCGCGGACGCGTCCGGTCTGACCCGGACGTGTCCGGCGGTGGAGAGGAAGCAAGGCTAGGGTTTGTCTGCGCGAAAAATCGGGGAGGGGCGCCTATTTATAGGTAGGAAGAGGTAGGAGTGTCCAAATGGAGTGTAGTTTTCTCCCACACGATCATGATCCGACGACATAGAAGGGGTTTGGAAGGGTTATTGGGCCGTTTTGGAGGGGTGTTGGGCTGCAACACACAGAGGCCTTCGCGGTTCCCCGGTTAACCGTTGGAGTATCAAACGGGCTCCAATTGGAACGAAATTTGACAGGCGGTCTACCGATCATGTACCAAGGCCACTTGGCAAATCTTGGTCCATTCTAAGAACGTTCAACACCCTCTCATGAAAAGAGAAAAGAGGGGTGCGCCGGTGCACGTAGAAGTGTCGGATTGCAAAATGGACAACGGGAAAATGCTCGGATACAAGAGACGAACACGAATGCAAATGCGGTGCACATGATGACATGATATGAAATGCATGACATGAACAAAAAGCAAAATGAAGACAAAAACCCAACCACGAAGGGAATCTCATAACTTAAAGCCGGAAATGGCAAGAGTCGGAGTTACAAATATGGCAAGTTACATCCGGGATGTTACAACACTCCACCACTACGAGAGGATCTCGTCCCGAGATCTAGGACTGAAAGAACTCCAGATATTCAGAACGGAGGTGGTCCTCGTGTTCCCAGGTGGCTTTTCGGTCGGGATGGTGTGACCACTTCACTTTCAGGAATTTGATAGACTTATTGCGAGTCTTGCGTTCGGTTTCTTCAAGAATAGCAACAGGATGTTCATGATAAGACAGGTCTTCTTGGCGATCAATCTCTTCGAAGTTGATGGTGCGCTCAGGAGTCTTGAAGCACTTGCGAAGCTGTGACACGTGAAACACATCGTGCACATTAGTGAAGTTGGACGGAAGCTCGAGTTGATAGGCGAGATCGCCTCTTTTCTGAATGATCTCGAAAGGACCGACGTATCTAGGGGCAAGCTTCCCTTTGATACTGAAGTGACGAGTGCCTTTCATTGGAGAGACGCGGAGGTAGACATGGTCTCCGATCTCGAAAGCTAAGTCATGGTGCTTGCTATCATAGTAACTCTTCTAGCGCGATTGTGCGGCTTTGAGATCTTCACGGATGACTTTGCACATTTCTTCAGCCTCTATGATTAAGTCATTGCCAAGAAGTTGGCGTTCACTAGTCTCTGACCAATTGAGTGGAGTACGGCACTTTCTTCCATAGAGAATTTCGAATGTGGCCTTGCACGAACTCGCTTGGAACTGTTGTTGTAGGAGAACTCGGCATATGGAAGACAATCTTCCCATTTCATACCGAAGGAAATGACACAAGCTCTGAGCATATCTTCAAGGATTTTATTGACTCGCTCGACTTGGCCACTAGTTTGAGGATGGAAGGCAGTGCTGAAGCGAATGTTGGTGCCCATGGCCTTCTGGAAGGAGTCCCAGAACTTAGAAGTGAAGATGCTTCCACGATTTGAAGATATCAATTGCGGAATGACATGCAAAGAGACAATCCTGGAGGTGTATAGCTCTGCCAGCTGAGCTTTTGTGATAGATTCTTTGATTGGAAGGAAATGAGCCACTTCAGTAAGCTTGTCGATGACAACGAAGATAGCATCATTTCCACGCTTGGACTTGGGAAATCCAGTCACGAAGTCCATCTCAATATGTTCAAATTAACATTCTGGAATAGCAAGAGGTTGGAGGAGACCAGCTGGCCATTGGTGTTCTGCTTTCACTCTTCTGCAGACATCACATTCATTCACGAATTGAGCAATTTCTCGCTTCATTCGAGTCCACCAATACGACTGCTTGAGGTCATGGTACATCTTTGAACTTCCAGGATGAATGGATAGAAGGGAATTGTGCGCCTCATTTATAATGACTTTCCTTAGATCACCTTTAGGAACCACAATTCGATCCTCGAAGAATAGAGTGTCTTTGTCATCAATGCGATAACACTAGTATTTGGGTTGGCTCTTGGCAATCCCATTTTCACCTTCTTCACCAGGGAATCAAGAAGTTGTGCCTCACGAATTTGATCTTCCAGAGTAGGAGAGACTTGGAGGTTGGCCAGAAAGCCTTGAGGAACAACTTGGAGATTCAGTTTGCGGAAAGCTTCACAAAGGTCCAGTTGGAAGGGTTTGAGAATTAAGCAGTTGCAGTAAGCCTTCCTGCTCAAAGCATCTACAATGACATTGGCCTTGCCTGGAGTATATTCGATACTCGGATTGTATTCTTGAATCATTTCAACCCAACGAGTTTGCCTGAGGTTGAGGTTGGGTTGAGTGAAGATGTACTTGAGGCTCTTATGATCAGTGAAGATGTCGACTTTCCTTCCCAACAAGAGATGTCTCCATGTAAATAGAGCATGGACAACTGCCGCCAACTCGAGATCATGAGTGGGGTAGTTCCTTTCGTTGGGCTTCAACTGACGAGAGGTATAAGCCACAACTTTCTTCTCTTGCATTAACATAGCACCGAGACCTTGCAGGGAGGCATCACAGAAAACCTCGAGTGGTTTGGATTCATCAGGAGGAGTCAAGACAGGAGCTGTGACTAACTTCTCTTTCAGGGTGTTGAAAGCAATGTCACATTCAGGCGTCCAGACATACTTGACATGCTTCTGGAGGAGGTTGGAAATAGCCTTTGCAATCTTAGAAAAATTCTCAACGAATCTTCGACAATAGCTTGCAAGCCCAACAAAACTGCGGAGCTGCTTGACATTCTGAGGAGGTTCCCAATTCACAATTGCAGACACCTTCTCAGGATTAACAGTGATGCCCTTGGCGGAGATGATATGACCAAGGTAGAGAACCTCATGAAGCCAAAACTCACACTTTGAAAACTTCGCATAGAATTGATGCTCTCTGAGTTTGTCCAGCACCAAACTCAAATGCTTGGCATGATCCTCCTTGTTTTGGAAAATACCAAATATCATCGAGATACACCAAGACGAAATCATTTGTGTAAGGGTTGAAGATGAAGTTCATCATGCGAGAGAATGTTGGAGGAGCATTGACAAGGCCAAAAGACATGACAGTATATTCATAAGAACCATAGCTTGTTCTGAATGTTGTCTTGGGGATATCTTGTTCACGAATGTGAATCTGATGATAACCCATGCGGAGGTCAAGCTTGGAGAAAACTTGGGCACCTTTAAGTTTCTCAAATAGCTCATTGATGTTGGGAAGTGGATACTTGTTATTTATTGTCTTCTTGTTCAATGGACGGTAGTCGACGCAGAGTCGTTCCATTCCATCCTTCTTCTTAACAAAAAGAACACCACAGCCCCATGGAGATGAACTCGGTCTGATTAGACCCATGTGCTCTTGTTCATCGAGTAGTTTCTTCAAATCCTTCAACTCCTCTGGTCCAAGCTTGTAAGGATGCTTGCAAACGGGTTCCGTGTCAGGCTCAAAATCGATAACGAATTCAACTGGCCGGTGAGGAGGCATTCCTGGAAGCTCTTCTAGAAAGACGTCTTGATATTCACAAACGACTAGAATCTGAGAGATGGCATTCAACTCGCCCTTCTCATTAAGAGAAAACAGTCGAATGGTTTCGTCACGAGCGGCATAGATGATCACTTCCTCAGAAGAGTGTGTCAATTGAATCTGACTGGCAGCACAATCAAGCTGAGCCTCGTGCTTAGAAAGCCAGTCCATGCCGAGAATTAGATCAATATCCGAGTCACCAAGAACAATTGGAGAGGACAAAAAATTATAGTCTCCAAACTGGACAGAGACATCAGGAGCAACCAAACTAGAAGTCATAAGCTTTCCCGGAGAAACAACTTGCATGACTTTGGACAAAACCTCTGTGTCAACATTGTGCTCCGATGCAAATGGGAAGGACATGAAAGAATGCGATGCACCAGTATCAAAAAGAACTTTTGCAGGAATAGAGTTAACTAGAAGGTTACCCATGATCACTTCTGAAGAACCCTCTGCCTGAGCTGCGTTCATCATGTTGACCTTGGCATGCTTGGGATTATGCTTGACCACTGCATTGCTGACAGATCTCACAGGAGGAGGAGGCAGAAGGTGCCTTTGGTTGAAGCACTTGTTTGCAAGTAACCTCTAAGAGCGGACGGTGATAAGGAGCACTTGAGCTTGGAGTATGAGACTGAGCTTTGTTTTGATAGCTTGGGTGGGGTGGGTGGGAAGATCCATTGCCACCTTTGCTCTTCTGCTGATAAGGCTGACAAAACGGAGGAGGATTGATACGTCTCCAGCGTATCTATAATTTTTGATTGCTCCATGCTACTTTATCTACTGTTTTGGACTATATTGGGCTTTATTTTCCACTTTTATATTATTTTTGGGACTAACCTATTAACCGGAGGCCCAGCCCAGAATTGCTGTTTTTTGCCTATTTCAGTATTTCGAGGAAACAGAATATCAAACGGAGTCCAAACGGAATGAAACCTTCGGGAACGTGATCTTCTCACCGAACGTGATCCAGGAGACTTGGACCCTACTCCAAGAAGTTTCCGGGGAGGTCACGAGGGTGGAGGGCGCCCCCCCTGGGCGCGCCCCCCTGCCTCGTGGGCCCCTCGGAGCCCCACCGACGTGCTCCTTCCTCCTATATATACCTACGTACTCCCATTAGACCAGAGATGGAGCCAAAAACCTAATTCCACCGCCGCAACTTCCTGTATCCACGAGATCCCATCTTGGGGCCTGTTCCGGAGCTCCATCAGAGAGGGCATCCATCACGGAGGGCTTCTACATCAACACCATAGCCCTTCCGATGAAGTGTGAGTTGTTTACTTCAGACCTTCGGGTCCATAGCTAGTAGCTAGATGGCTTCTTCTCTCTTTTTGGATCTCAATACAAAGTTCTCCCCCTCTCTCGTGGAGATCTATTCGATGTAATCTTCTTGTTACGGTGTGTTTCTTGAGACCGATGAATTGTGGGTTTATGATCCAACTTATCTATGAATAATACTTGAATCTTCTCTGAATTCTTTTATGTATGATTGAGTTATCTTTGCAAGTCTCTTCGAATTATCCATTTGGTTTGGCCAACTAGATTGGTAGTTCTTGCAATGAGAGAAGTGCTTAGCTTTGGGTTCACTCTTGCGGTGTCCTTACTCAGTGACAGAAAGAGTTGCAAGGCACGTATTGTATTGTTGCCATCGAGGATAACAAGATGGGGTATTTATCATATTGCATGAATTCATTCCTCTACATCATGTCATCTTGCTTAAGGCGTTACTCTGTTTTTAACTTAATACTCTAGATGCATGCTGGATAGCGGTCGATCAGTGGAGTAATAGTAGTAGATGCAGGCAGGAGTCGGTCTACTTGTCACGGACGTGATGCCTATATACATAATCATACCTAGATAACCTCATAACTATGCTCAATTCTATCAATTGCTCAACAGTAATTTGTTCACCCACCATAGAATATCTATGCTCTTGAGAGAAGCCACTAGTGAAACCTATGGCCCCCGGGTCTATTTGATGAAGACATGTACCTAGGGTAGGGACACGGACCTGACCAAAGAGTCCTACCCTAGGACACCCCTAGGAGAAGTCACCTTTCAATCGACTTGAAGGTATCCCACTCGACGAGTTCAAGACACTCGACCAAGAAGCTATCACTCGACCATGAAGCCAACCACTCGACTGCCAGGAGACCTAAAGTCACTCCGTAGGCAAACGGTCGGCTGTTAAGTAGTCTTTATGATCATTATAGCACTTTATTAGGGACGTTACCAGAAACGCCCAATCTTAAATGTACCTTAAACCCTGCATTACTGAGGGCAGGAGGGGTCCGGCGAACTCTATATAAGCCACCCCCTCCTCAGTATGAAGGGTTCGCACCCCTGTATCCATACACGCATAATCCAGTCGACCGCCTCCGGGCTCCGAGACGTAGGGCTATTACTTCCTCTGAGAAGGGCCTGAACTCGTAAACCTCGCGTGTAACAACTTCCCAATAGCTAAGATCTAGCCTCTCCATATTCACCCCCCCTACATCACTGTCAGAGTTAGAACCACGACAGTTGGCGCCCACCGTGGGGCCGGAATCTTAGCGCTTAGTTGGAGAAGTTGCGATCTTTTCCGATCCCTTTGATCATGTTTTCTTGCGGAGTTTTGGTGGAGGACTGTGAGATCCGTCTCGGCGCGCTCACCTTCATCGTCGATGACTCCGCCTGGCTTCAGGAGGCACCACTCGACATCGATGCGCTCCCCGTCCGCGGTGCGACGCACTTCCGCGCATGCATTCATGGTGTCCTCCTGCGGCAGCCATCGACCCAGTATCGGTCGGCCCCTGCGTCGTCTCCCCGCCCTGTCTCCCACCAGCGCAAGCGCTCCGGTCGGTCAAGACTCCAGCGGTGGGTGAGGCATGTTGTGGCCCGCCAGTCGGCAGCCCCACAAGTCGCGACAATCGAGCCCGATGAATCCCTCTATGGCCTGTTCGACCTGTCGACTGGCTCCGCGGAGACCGCATCCGAGTGCGACAGCAGCGACCCAGCGGCTGAGATTCTGGCGGTCGACGGAACACACAGTCCTCCCGGTTTCCTCGCGCTGATGGAGGCGCGGGTGGGGGCGATCCGTCGCATCCACACGATGAGTATCTCCCCGAACCTCTCACGTCATTACAGCGAGAGGAGCTTCACCGCCGGAACATGGACGCGCTCTGTACTCCTATCGTCGGAGAGACCCCCGAGGCCCGGGCCTTGGAGGACGCGCGTTCGGCCAACTTGGGCGAGCGCACTCGACTGGAGAATCTCCAGCGAGCACTCGACGAGCAAGCGCGTCAGCGGGCTCCCGAGTCTAGTCGACGCCAGCTCTTCCCGCCGACGCAGGTATATCGAACCCCAGTTCAGAATTTGGCCGCCGCGGCCCGTATAGCAGAATCGATTCAGCCCTCCCAGTCGGAGGCTGGCAGGGGCTTGTTACAGATCAGAGCATTGCTCCGGGCGGCGGGAAACCAGAATTCCGCTGTCTCTCAGTCGCGGAATAGGATCCACAGTCGATCTGTCGCAACAGATACAGTCGAGTCGGCTCACAGCCCGAGATCGCCCCCGAGGCGTGAGGGACGTGGTGACCGGCGTGACCAGTACAGGAGGAATGAGCAGTATGATCACCGATTCGACCGTGATGATCGACGTCGAGTGCCAACCCCTCCCCCGAGGAGTGGGTCATATGCGCCTCGACGGCAAGATGACAGACGCCCTCATAGTGTTGGGCAGAGGATTCCAGTCGACCCCAGAGACCCAGGCTTTGATGCGAGATCCATCCTCGTTCAAGGTTTGGTTGACAGGAACAGAGCTCATCGAGAAGGCCACAACAGAGATGCGCCTGCCAGCAGCGGAGTACGTGCTTCAGGGCCAGAGTGTTTCAGTCGAGCCATCAGAGCCGCAGTGATTCCTCCCAATTTCAGGCTGGCGACTGGAATCAGCAAGTTCACCGGTGAATCTAAGCCTGACACCTGGCTCGAAGATTACCGAGTGGCTGTACAGATTGGCGGTGGCAATGATGAGGTGGCCATGAAGCATTTGCCTCTCATGTTAGAGGGCTCGGCCAGAGCGTGGCTAAATCAGTTAGCACCCAGCAGCATTTACACTTGGGAGGACCTCTCCCGAGTGTTTATCACGACCTTTGAAGGAACATGCAAGCGACCTGCAGGCCTTACAGAGTTGCGGTCTTGCGTGCAGAAGCCGAATGAAACTCTGAGGGAATACATCCAGAGGTGGATCACGCTGCATCACTCGGTTGAGAATGTGCCAGACCATCAAGCAGTTTGTGCCTTCAAGGAAGGTGTTAAATACAGAGAGTTGAATCTGAAGTTCGGTCGAACTGGAGAGATGTCTCTGAATCGGATGATGGAGATTGCCACCAAGTACGCTAACGGAGAAGATGAAGATCGACTCCGGAGTGGCAAGCAGAAAGCAGTCGCCCAGGAAACCGGAGGCAATTCCAGTCGGAAGCAGAAGCGGAAGGCCGAGCCAGCCGCCCCTGGGGAGGCCCTGGCCGCAACCCAGGGAAATTTCAAGGGAAAACCCAAAGGCCCCTGGAAGCCCAAGAAAGTCAAGGATCAAGACGGAAATGATGTTTTGGATCTGCCATGTCACATCCACACCAAGAAGGATGAAGAGGGTAATTTTATTTACCCAAAGCATACCACTCGACAGTGCCGGCTCCTGATCCAGCAGTTCCAAGGAAAGCAGTCCAAGGATAAGGAAAAAGAGTCGGACAGAGTCGAGGACAAGGAAGACAGTGACGATGGATACCCCCAAGTCAATTCCACCCTGATGATTTTTGCCGATGTCGAAAGCAAAAGTCGACTGAAAGTCATTAACCGAGAGGTGAACATGGTTGCCCCGGCAACACCCAGTTACCTGAAGTGGTCTCAGACTGCCATCACATTCGACCAGTCTGATCACCCGACGCACATTGCCACCCCTGGGAGGCAAGCTTTGGTGGTCGACCCAATTGTTGAAGGCACTCGACTGACTAAAGTCCTGATGGATGGTGGCAGTGGCCTGAACATACTGTATGCTGAAACATTGAAAGGAATGGGCATTCCGATGTCCAGGCTCAGCACCAGTAACATGAGTTTCCACGGAGTCATTCCTGGGAAGAAAGCCCAATCACTCGGCCAGATCGCTCTTGATGTGGTTTTCGGTGATTCAAAGAATTACCGCAAGGAAAAGTTGACATTCGAGGTTGTGGACTTCCAAAGTGCTTATCACGCCATTTTGGGCAGGCCAGCTTACGCACGCTTCATGGCCCGGCCATGTTACGTGTATCTCAAACTGAAGATGCCTGGCCCCAAAGGTGTGATCACTGTTACAGGCAATCGGAAGAAGGCGGAAGAGTGCTTTCAGAAGGGCTCAAAGATTGCAGATGCTCAGATGGCAGTGGTCGAGCTGCAAGAGTACCAAAAGACTGCCGATCCAAGCGAGTTGCTACGAGCCAAGAAGCCTGCTTCAGAATCAGCTTTTCAGTCGTCCGGTGAAACAAAGACAGTCCACATTCACCCGACCGACCCCGATGCTGCCCCGACTCACATCTCAACGACGCTTGACTCCAAATAGGAAGAAGCGCTCATCCAGCTCCTCCGTGAGAACTGGGACATCTTCGCATGGAAACCCTCTGACATGCCTGGAGTTCCCAGAGGGCTGGCTGAGCACCGTCTACGAGTCGACCCGAAGTTCAAGCCTGTGAAAGAACATCTTCGACGGTCCGCCGTCCAGAAGAGGAAAGCCATTGGCGAGGAGGTGGCTCGGCTCTTAGCAGCGGAGTTTATCCGAGAGATTTACCACTCCGAGTGGCTCGCCAATGTCGTCATGGTCCCCAAGAAGGACAAGTCACTTCGCATGTGCATTGATTTCAAACATATCAATCGGGCCTGCCCGAAAGATCATTTTCCTCTCCCTCGCATCGACCAAATAGTCGACTCGACTGCGGGGTGCGAGAGATTGTCTTTTCTAGATGCTTATTCCGGGTACCATCAGATCCGTCTGTATGGACCCGACGAAATCAAAACAGCTTTCATCACCCCATTCGGATGCTTCTGTTATGTCACCATGCCGTTCGGCCTCAAGAACGCCGGAGCCACGTTCATGAGAATGATTCAGAAGTGTTTACTCACTCAAATCAGTCGGAATGTGGAGGCATACATGGATGATATTGTGGTCAAGTCACGCAAAGGTTCCGACCTGCGAGCTGACCTTGCCGAAACCTTTGCCAACCTCAGGAGGTATGATATCAAGCTCAATCCATCAAAGTGCACATTCGGAGTTCCAGGTGGAAAGTTACTCGGTTTTCTCGTTTCCGAACGGGGGATCGACGCCAATCCTGAAAAAGTTGGCACCATACTCCGGATGAAGCGTCCCGTTCGCGTGCACGACGTCCAAAAGCTTACAGGCTGCTTGGCCGCCCTAAGTCGATTCATTTCTCGTCTCGGTGAAAAGGCGTTGCCCCTTTACCGACTGATGAAGAAGTCTGACAAGTTCGAGTGGACTCCGGAAGCTGATGCAGCATTTGCAGAGCTCAAAGCTCTGCTCTCCACCCAGCCGGTGCTTGCCGCCCCAATCAGCAAAGAGCCTCTGCTGCTTTACATTGCAGCCACAGGGCAAGTTGTCAGCACAGTACTTACGGTCGAGCGGGAAGAAGAAGGAAAGGCCTTCAGAGTTCAGCGCCCAGTCTATTATGTGTCTGAAGTTTTGACACCTTCAAAACAAAGATACCCTCACTACCAGAAGCTTGTATATGGGATTTATATGACCACCAAGAAGGTTGCACATTACTTCTCTGACCACTCCATTACAGTCGTCAGCGACGCCCCACTGTCAGAGATTCTGCATAACAGAGATGCAACTGGTCGAGTGGCCAAGTGGGCGATTGAACTCCTTCCCTTAGATATCAAGTTTGAAGCAAAGAAGGCTATCAAGTCCCAAGCAATCGCAGATTTCATCGCCGAGTGGATTGAACAGCAACTTCCGACTCAAGTTCACTCGGAGCACTGGACCATGTTCTTCGATGGATCTAAGATGCTGAATGGTTCCGGTGCTGGGGTAGTTCTAGTCTCCCCCCGAGGAGATAAGCTCAGATATGTTCTCCAGATTCACTTCGATTCCTCCAACAATGAAGCAGAGTATGAAGCACTTTTGTATGGGTTGCGCATGGCCATTTCACTCGGCGTCCGTCGCCTCATGGTCTATGGCGACTCAGATTTGGTGGTTAATCAGGTGATGAAGGAGTGGGACGTCAGAAGTCCAGCTATGACTGGTTATTGCAATGCAGTGAGAAAGCTAGAAAAGAAATTCGAGGGGTTAGAGCTTCATCACATCCCCCGACTGAAAAACCAAGCAGCTGATGATCTGGCAAAAATAGGCTCCAAGAGAGAAGCCATTCCCAGCAATGTGTTTCTGGAGCACATCCGCTCGCCGTCAGTCCAGGAGGATCCTTTCACAGAAGAAGCCCCACAACCGAAAAGTGCCACAGATCCGACTGAAGTCGAAGTTCCTGCTGTGGTCGACCTAATCATGGAAGTCTTGGCAATCACTCCCGACTGGACGATACCGTACATCGCGTATATCCTAAGGAAAGAGCTCCCAGAAGACGAGGAAGAGGCTCGACAGATCGTCCGCCGATCCAAGGCCTTCACAGTCATAAAGGGGCAGTTGTATAGAGAAAGCGCGACTGGAATCGGTCAGAAGTGCATAACACCAGAAGAAGGTCGGATAATCCTCGATGATATCCACTCGGGGACCTGTGGCCACCATGCGTCCTCTCGGACCATTGTGGCTAAAGCATACCGAGCGGGATTTTACTGGCCTAGAGCAAATGAGATGGCAAAAGAGATAGTCGACAAATGTGGAGGCTGCCAGTTCTACTCCAACATGTCACACAAGCCTGCATCAGCCCTGAAGACCATTCCAGTCGTCTGGCCCTTTGCTGTCTGGGGACTGGACATGGTTGGTCCACTGAGAACAGGCAGGAGCGGATTCACGCATGTGCTTGTGGCAGTCGACAAGTTCACCAAATGGATTGAAGCCAAGCCTATCAAGAACCTCGATGCTGGCACTGCTATCAGTTTCGTCAGAGGACTAACATTCAGATATGGAGTCCCTCATAGCATCATCACTGACAATGGGTCAAACTTCGATTCGGACCAGTTCAGAGCTTTTTGCGCCTCTCAAGGCACACGAGTCGACTACGCGTCGGTCGCGCATCCTCAGTCGAATGGACAAGCTGAAAGAGCAAATGGTTTGATTCTCAAAGGACTGAAGCCTCGGCTGATGCGTGATCTCAAGCACGCGGCAGGTGCTTGGGTCGACGAGCTTCCGTCAGTTCTGTGGGGATTGAGGACCACCCCTAACCGGTCGACTGGAAGAACTCCATTCTTTCTGGTTTATGGAGCCGAAGCGGTTCTGCCAAGTGATCTTCTTCACAACGCGCCCCGAGTCGAGCTTTACACCGAAGATGAAGCAGAACAGGCCCGGCAAGACGCAGTCGACCTCCTAGAAGAAGAGAGGGAGATGGCCATGATCAGATCGACCATTTATCAGCAAGACTTGCGTCGATTCCACGCCCGGAATGTGAAGAGTCGAGCCTTCCAAGAAGGAGATTTGGTCCTCCGAGTGGATCAACAGAAACCACACAAGCTTGCTCCTACTTGGGAAGGCCCCTTCATCATCACCAGAGTCCTCCACAATGGAGCGTATCACCTCTACAATGTTGATCGCCAGATCGACGAGCCTCGAGCTTGGAATGCGGAACTACTCCGCCCCTTTTACACTTGAGCTCTCCCTTGGACGAGATGTAATAAGAAAAATTCCTGCAGTTTGTTTTTATCAAAGGCAAGAGTGTTCCATCAATTGTTGTCACTTTTGTTTACATACGGAATCCCCCAGTGGGTGACTTAGCCGCGAATCCGTTTCGCCTAAGTTTGAAAAAATCCTACCGAGTGGAGAGCGATCCTCCCACTCGGGGGCTTAGCTGCAGTCCAGCACTCGCGTAAGTTCTCTCACCTAGAGACTTAGCTGCAGTCCGGCACTCGCCTAAGTTTGAAAAAATCCTACCGAGTGGAGAGCGATCCTCCCACTCGGGGGCTTAGCTGCAGTCCAGCACTCGCCTAAGTTCTCTCACCTAGAGACTTAGCTGCAGTCCGGCACTCGCCTAAGTTTTAAAAAAATCCTACCGAGTGGAGAGCGATCCTCCCACTCGGGGGCTTAGCTGCAGTCCAGCACTCGCCTAAGTTCTCTCACCTAGAGACTTAGCTGCGGTCCGGCACTCGCCTAAGTTTGAAAAAATCCTACCGAGTGGAGAGCAAACCTCCCACTCGGGGACTTAGCTGCAGTCCAGCACTCGCCTAAGTTCTCTCACTTAGAGACTTAGCTGCGGTCCGACACTCGCCTAAGTTTGAAAAAATCCTACCGAGTGGAGAGCGATCCTCCCACTCGGGGGCTTAGCTGCAGTCCAGCACTCGCCTAAGTTCTCTCACCTAGAGACTTAGCTGCAGTCCGGCACTCGCCTAAGTTTTAAAAAATCCCGCCGAGTGGAGAGCGATCCTCCCACTCGGGGGCTTAGCTGCAGTCCAGCACTCGCCTAAGTTCTCTCACCTAGAGACTTAGCTGCAGTCCGGCACTCGCCTAAGTTTGAAAAAATCCTACCGAGTGGAGAGCAAACCTCCCACTCGGGGGCTTAGCTGCAGCCCAGCACTCGCCTAAGTTCTCTCACCTAGAGACTTAGCTGCAGTCCGGCACTCGCCTAAGTTTGAAAAAATCCTACCGAGTGGAGAGCAAACCTCCCACTCGGGGGCTTAGCTGCAGTCCAGCACTCGCCTAAGTTCTCTCACCTAGAGACTTAGCTGCAGTTCGGCACTCGCCTAAGTTTGAAAAAATTCTACCGAGTGGAGAGCAAACCTCCCACTCGGGGGCTTAGCTGCAGCCCAGTGTTCGCCTAAGTTTTAAAAAAATCCTACCGAGTGGAGAGCGATCCTCCCACTCGGGGGCTTAGCTGCAGTCCAGCACTCGCCTAAGTTCTCTCACCTAGAGACTTAGCTGCAGTCTGGCACTCGCCTAAGTTTGAAAAAATCCTACCGAGTGGAGAGCAAACCTCCCACTCGGGGGCTTAGCTGCAGCCCAGTGCTCGCCTAAGTGTTTAAAAATCCTACCGAGTGGAGAGTAAACCTCTCACTCGGAGGCTTAGCTACAGCCTAGTGCTCGCCTAAGTACAAGACTCGACCCCATCCGCGAGTCGACCGCTACCTTCTCCCTTGGAGCTGCGTCGCAAATACAAGATTATTCCGAGTGAAGATCAAGTTCCACTCGATGAATCAAACCGTGAAGATATCCAACGAGAAATCAAGTTCAGAAAAAAGCCCAAAAGGTCCCAGACCTCAAAGTACTCGAGCCCTCGGCTCGGCGGAGTTTAAACGGTTACAAATCCACTCGGCATCCCGAGGTAAATTCAAAGTTTTTCACTCCTCGGGAGGAGGACTGGAAGGGGCGACGAACTCATCCAAGTCGATCCCGTCGGCGATACGGGTGGCAGCGGCGATGAAAGTCTCCATGAAGTCTTGAAAGTTGTGCTTCCTGGTATTTGCAACTTGGATGGCCGCCAGCTTTTCTTCTCGCGCCTCCTTGCAATGGACGCGGACCAGAGACAGAGCGACATCAGCACCACATCTAGCAGAAGATTTCTTCCATTCCGCCACTCGACCTGGGACTTCGTTAAGTCGAGCCATCAGAGACTCGAGGTCGTTCTGAAGCGTCGTCCCAGGCCAGAGTGATGTGTCGATCCGCGACATTGCAACTTTCAGCCGAGCCAGATAATCAACGACGCTGGCAACACGAGACTCCAGTCGGAGCACGTTCATGGCAGCCTCGTCCTTCACAAGAGAGTTAACAGGGTCCAAGCTTGGCTCCACTCGACTGGTCTCCTCTTCAAAGTTCTGACAGAATTCTGCAAACACGATTCAAGAGTAAGACAGTGGCCCTACGCAGGCTTGGCAAACTGCAAGACAGTCGGGGCAGAGTAATTACCTTCGAGCATGACGAACAACTTCTTGGCAAGTCCACCGAGATAAGCTTCCAGATCTTTTACCTTCCCCACCAGCTCACCCGCCTTGTCGTGCAGAGCCATCTTCTCCTTCTTCAGTCGACTGGCATCTCGATTAGCTGTCTCGAGAGCGGTTTTCAGTCTGGAGTTCTCCTGTTCAAGAGCTCCGACCGAAGCCAATTTCTCCTCTGCAAGCTTCGTTTTGCTTGAGGCCTCCTTCTGTGCCTCTGCAAGGTCTTGGTCCTTCTTCTTCAGAGCTTCCTCCAGTTTATCTGTGGCGCGTCGAGTGGAACCAACATCAAGAATGGAGAAGAAAGAAAAGCCACCCGTTAAGAATAGAGAACCTCACCAGCCATACCTTTCGCTTCTTCTTGCGCCTTCCTCAAATTCTCCTGAGCAAGCTTCAAGTTAAGGTTGAGCTGGATCTGCTGATTCTCCAACTCAGTATAGCGAGCTACAAGTTCGCAAGATTTCTGTAAAAAGGAAAATCAGTCGACAGACGTCCAAGATAAGTTGCTTCCGAGTAACTAAGAGACAATGATGACGTTTCTAAGACCACAGCCGAATCAAAAACATTCGACAGTAGTCTCGGGGACTACACCCAGTGGGTGCACTCAGCGTGCCCCCACTGGTTCGACCAAAAAAAAGTCGACTGCCCGCAGTCGACCGGATACAATTCCACTCGACCTGGCCCGACCAAACCGAGTGAAGAAATACAGCTACAGCAACACAATGTAAAGACTACAGTCGACTGCCAGCAGTCCACCGTAGTCTCGGGGACTACACCCAGTGGGTGCACTTAGCGTGCCCCCACTCGTCCAAAGGATTGGCAGACACACCCAGTGGGTGTACAGATACAGATACAAAAGATCTTCGGAAAAGAGACTCTTCAAACAGCATATCATAACAGACCAAGTGTCGAGTCGACTGACCTGGACGTTGCTCTGAAGAGCCGAACTCGCGTCATAGGCTGCTTGGCTGGCCTCCCGAGCCATCTTCACTTGCTCCATCATGATCCCCGCCTGGCGTATAGCCTCCTTTGCAGCAGCCGCTTGGTCCTCAGGGACGGGGTACGCAGCAAAAAGCGAAGGTGGATCCGCAGTCGACGCCGAGGGCCGAGCACTCGCCAGAGGAACGGCGAAGGTCACAGAAGCCCGAGTGGTGTCACCACCATCCCGAGCCACGGCCTCGGACGCCAGAGCGGATTGGGGGGTCTTGTCAGCCGACGCCCTCTTGTGCCTCCTCACTCTCAATGGACCGTCGTCGTCGTCATCCGGGAGGTCGATAAGATGAGGAGGAGCTACAAGGAAAACATTCAATCGACTAGAGTAGCAATAAAGGTTCAGTCGACTCAAAGGCAGGACGTCAGCAATCGTACCAGGGTTGGAGGTAACAGCGTCCTCCATCTCTTGGTCGTCGTTCCTGGCGGAGACCTCAGAAGTAGCACCGCTGCAAATCTCGAAAGTCAATCAGTTGGTTCAGTGAATCGACCAAGGATCCGTCACGGTCGACAAAGGAAAGCAAGTCTTATTATTACCCGGAAATGGTAGGAATAGCTATCTTTATCTTTGGCAGAGCCTTGGGCGGCTTGGATGGCGTCGCTCGTGGATGCTTGGGAGCCTTCCCAGTCGGCGGAGGAGAAGAGGTCCGAGGGCGTTTCGGCGACTGCCCAACAGGAGCACTCGCCTTGCCACGTTCCCGCGCTGGATCGTGGGTGAGCTTGGATCGCCCCTCCGGGCGGGGGGGTTCAACCTCCTCCTCCTCCCCTTCGCTGGAGAAGATGTCGTCGCCTCCCTCTCCCTCACCGTCGGACTCCCACTCGCCTTGGTCGTCCCTGCTCTCGCCTCCGCTCGCCTCCCCTTCCTCAGTCGACCCCTGTGCCCCGTTGGCGGTCGAGTACATCTCGGTGGTCGCCTGGAAAACAACAGGCAAGACGAAAGTCAATCGACTTATTCAAAGAAGACCAATGCAGAAGACAAGATATCAGTCGGGAGCACAAAGACATACCTGGTCCACCTCATACGAGTTGTCGAGTGGGGTTACCCTCCTGGCTCCTCGGGGGTTGTCTTTGTTCCCCGTGATGCTCGACAGCCACCCCTCCACCATCTCGTCGGTGACCTCCTCCGGGTGGACCCGAGTGGTCTCGTCAAGACCCGAATACAGCCACATCGGGTGGTCGCGGGCTGGAGCGGTTGGATGCGCCTTTGAAGGAAGACCTCCAGCAGGTCCATACTAGTCACACCCTCGCGGACAAGCTCAACCACTCGACCTGCCAGCACCTTGACTTGGGCCTTTTCCTCCGGCGCGACTTTCAGAGAGGCAGGCTTCTCTGCTCGGTCGAGGGAAAAAAGAGGAAGACCAGTCGGCTGTCCTGGGGTCGCCTCGTCCTTGCAGTAGAACCAGGTCGACTGCCAGCCACGGACCGACTCCGGGAAGGTGATAGATGGAAAACAACTCTTCCCCCTCGTCTGGATCGCCAGGCCCCCGCACAGCTGGATCACCTGTGTCCTCTCGTCACTCGACTTAGCCTTCTTAACCGATTGAGAACGGCAGGTAAAGATGTGTTTGAAGAGTCCCCAATGGGGTCGACAACCCAAGAAAGCCACACACATGGAGATGAAAGCAGTGAGGTAGACAATGGAGTTGGGAGTGAAGTGGTGGAGCTGCGCTCCGAAGAAATTCAGGAAACTCCGGAAGAAAGGATGGGGCGGCAGAGAAAACCCTCGGTCGATGTGGGTGGCTAGGAGCACGCACTCGCCGTCGCGGGGTTGTGGTTCGATCTCTCCCCCCGGAAGACGCGCAGCTTCATGGGGAATGACTCCCCCCTCGACCATATCGTCGAGATCCTCTTGCCGGAGCACCTATGGCATCCAGTCGCCCTGGATCCAACCTTTGGGCAGAGCGGTCCTAGAGGAAGATCCGCCCCGAGCTGACCTCTTCCCTTTCGCCGCCGCCGCCGCCTTCTTCGCACGCTCCAGAGCGGATGTCTTGCTCTTCGTCATCGTCGCCGGTGAAGTCTCGCACGGGCCTGCTGCGTTGGGGCGGGAACGAAGGTGGCGGAAGGACTTGCGAAGGGGGAGAGGCGGAAGGAAGGAGGAGAAGAGAGCGCACTACTTGGAAACCCCGAGCCGGCGATTTATAAGGGACCGCTTCTGAGTGGCTGACTGGTAGGCCCAGGCTATCCAGTCAAATCCCGCAGCAGACGCGCGCACAGTACGTGGCGAAAAAGACGACGGGGGGATCGAGGAGCTTCCGCTTTATCGCTTCCGATTACTGCGGCCGCTCCCGTCCCGCGCACTTCCCAAAATCCGAATCCCGTGACATCCGCGGGCCACAAAACAACTTGTCAAAACAGAAGACCCCGATCGCGCCGGCGCTCGGTATGTCACAAACAAAGAAATTCACTCGACGAAAGGCCTGGAATGGATCAAGGCGACTGAAAAAGGTTGGCAACATCATCCGTGATGATTGACCCAAAACGAGGCGCTCACATAGCCCGAAGAACCAGTCGGAAAGATCTCCAACTCTTTCCCCACTCTAACCTCGATCCATTCGGGGGCTAATGATGAAGACATGTAGCTAGGGTAGGGACACGGACCTGACCAAAGAGTCCTACCCTAGGACACCCCTAGGAGAAGTCACCTTTCAATCGACTTGAAGGTATCCCACTCGACGGGTTCAAGACACTTGACCAAGAAGCTATCACTCGACCATGAAGCCAACCACTCGACTGCCAGGAGACCTGAAGTCACTCCGCAGACAAACGGTCGGCTATTAAGTAGTCTTTATGATCATTATAGCACTTTATTAGGGACGTTACCAGAAACGCCCAATCTTAAATGTACCTTAAACCCTGCATTAGTGAGGGAAGGAGGGGTCCGGCAAACTCTATATAAGCCACCCCCCTCCTCAGTATGAAGGGTTCGCACCCGTGTATCCATACACGCATAATCCAGTCGACCGCCTCCGGGCTCCGAGACGTAGGGCTATTACTTCCTCTGAGAAGGGCCTGAACTCGTAAACCTCGCGTGTAACAACTTCCCAATAGCTAAGATCTAGCCTCTCCATATTCACCCCCCCCCTACATCACTGTCAGAGTTAGAACCATGACACTATTCTCATCATATCAATCTCCATTACTTTATTTTACTTGTTTTGCTTTTACTTTTCACTTTGCATCTTTATACCAAAAATACCAAAAATATTATCTCTATCAGATCTCACTCTCGTAAGTGACCGTGAAGGGATTGACAACCCCTATGTGTTGGTTGCGAGTTGCTACTATTTTCTGCAGGTACGAGGGACTTTCGCGTGACCTCCTACTGGATTGATACCTTGGTTCTCAAAAACTGAGGGAAATACTTACGCTACTGTGCTGCATCACCCCCTCCTCTTCAGGGACAACCAACGCTAGCTCGAGACGTAGCAAGGATGAGGCAACCAGAACTTCTGTTGCTTAGCTGCCACTTGTGATGAAGAAGAAGATTGAACTGCATCCCTCACTCTCTTCTTAGATGCCTCGCACTTGAGCTGAGCAGCTTCTTGCTTTAGTGCCATGTTGTAGAATTCATCAAACTTAGTCGGCTCAAGAAGCACGAGAGCTAATTGCAGATCTTCTCTGAGACCACCTCTGAATTGATAAATCATACTCTTTTCATCAGGGACATCTTGTTTAGCAAAGCGAGCGAGTTTCTGAAACTGGATATTGTATTGATACACGGACATGCTGCCTTGCTTGACATTGCGGAACTCCTCATGCTTGCTCTCAGCAACGCTTGGTGGGATGTGATAAGCTTTGATGTCTCGGCAGAAATCATCCCAGGTAATCACATGACCTCCTCTGGAATCTCTGTATTGTTGATACCACTCAGCAGCTTGGTCCTTGAGTTGAAATGAAGCAAACTTGACAAAGTCCTCAGGCCTGACATTGCTACACTCAAAATGTTTGTAGATATCCACGAGCCAGTCGTTGGCATCTGTGGCCTCAACACAGTTGTTGAAGGACTTCGGCTGGTTTGCGAGGAACTGGTTGAGGGTAGCAAACTAAGGTTGATTGTTGCCTTGTCCTTGATTTCCTTGGTTGCCTTGCCCTTGGTTGCGCTCTTGCAAGAGTTGCAAAAGCATCTGAGTGTTGGCGTTGGTGGCTGCCATGACGGCTTGCCATGCCCCTAGAGGTGGAGGTGGTGGCGGAGGGTTCGATAGTTCCCATCATTTCGGTCCGGATTCTGACGCGTTGGAGGAGCCATCCTAAAAAGGTTGACATCCGTTAGCATCTTGAAAGACATATATTCAAGATGAATCGGTGGATCGAAATTGCAACATAAAGTCTTAACTTTCGAACAAGGATGAACGAATGAATTCCAAAGTAAATCATCACACGTCCATAAGTTGAGAAGACACTTAGATAAAGGTTGATGAAATAAAGCAACAAGGTACGGATATGAACAAACAAGTGGTAAGTATTACCCAATCACAAACAAAATATCAGCGGGAAGAAATACTAGAGCTACTTGAATTCCCACCTATAAAACTCCTGAAACTTTCTTGTTATGCAATCAGGTGTTGGGGATACAGGGGAAGCATAATCTCTCACCCAAAACTAACAAGTCCTACATCGAGTTGTATCCATCCTTCAACACATAACCAAGAAACCTTCGGAAATCATTTACCTCAACCTTTGAAAAGCATCTGTTATACGAGTTATGGCAATACTCCCGAACTCCCGCCCTAGTCCTGGGTGGCGTCGAGGTTATCTCACCAACAACTGCATAGAAGAGATTTTTGATGTCGGCGAACTCAGGTATTCCAGAACTGCAACGATAAAATTGTGACGATAACACCTCGGAGCTCAAATCCCCGGGACACTGCCACAACCCCTAAATGTCAGGAGGCACCAAGAACAATGTTCTCGTCACAAAACCATCGGAACGATTCCAAGATACCCGCGTGATCCTAAAAAAATTAGTGAAATTTGCGAAGAGAAGAGTCAATACTCTACGTCAGGAGGCCTCACCAGAGCGACGAAGGGACTGAGGAGTAAAAATAATCCTACTCTCCGATATATATAATCCTAAGACTCAAAAAATTTTGTTCTAGACTCAACAACGTCAGTGATTCGATCAAACAGGGGGTTCCTAAGTCGGGGAAGGCTCTGATTACCAAATTGTAACACCCACAATGCGGCTATATCTCCCACGTGTCGGGGCACGACTTAGAGGCATAGCCGCATGGTAGGCATGTCGCAAGAGGGGTAATCTTTACACATCCCATGTATTGAATAAGAAAGGGATAAGAGTCGGCTTACAATCGCCACTTCACACAATACATAAAATATCCATACATCATCCAAGGTACAAACAAAGGTCTGACTACGGAACCAAAATAAAGAAAGACAACCCCAAATGCTAGATCCCCGATCGGCCCAACTGGGCTCCTCTACTGATCATCCGGAAAAGAAACATAGTATTGGCCCAAATCCTCGTCGAACTCCCACTTGAGTTTGGTAGCGGCCCCTGCACTGGCATCATCGGCACCTGCATCTGTTCGGAAGTATCTGTGAGTCACGAGGACTCAGCAATCTCACACCCGCGAGATCAAGACTATTTAAGCTTAAGGGTAGGAAAGGGTAGTGAGGTGGAGCTGCAGCAAGCACTAGCATATATCGTGGCTAACTTACGCAAAAGAGAGCGAGAAGAGAAGCAACGCACGGTCGAGAACATAATAGTGATCAAGAAGTGATCCTGAAGCTACTTACGCTCAAGCATAACATGAGACTGTGTTCACTTCCCGGACTCAGCCAAAAAGAGACCATCACGGCTACACACCCGGTTGATTCATTTTAATTAAGTTAAGTGACAAGTTCTCTACAACCGGATATTAACAAATTCCCATCTGCCCATAACCGCGGGCACGACTTTCGAAAGTTCAAACCCTGCAGGGGTGTCCCAACTTACGCATCACAAGCTCTCACGGTCAAAGAAGGATATTCCTACTCCCAGGAAGACCCGATCAGACTCGGAATCCCGGTTACAAGACATCTCGACAATGGTAAAACAAGACCGGCAAAGCCGCCCAATGTGCCAACAAATCTCGATAGGAGTCGCACGTATCTCGTTCTCAGGGCACATCGGATGACACATCCTATGAGTAAAACCAACCCTCCAGTTGCCCTGAGGTGTCCCTGCAGTCTATTCCGTTCGGACCAACACTCAGAGGAGCACTGGCCCAAGGGGTTTAAAATAAAGATGACCCTTGAGTCTGCAGAACCCAAGGGAAGGTATATGGTGGTAGGTAGGCAAATGGTAAAACCAAGGTTAGGCCTTGTTGGAGGAGTTTTATTCAAAGCAAACTGTCAAGGGGTTCCCATAACACCCAACCGCGTAAGGAACGCAGAAGCAAGGAACATAACACCGGTATGACGGAAACTAAGGCGGCAAGAGTGGAACAAAACACCAGGCATAAGGCCAAGCCTTCCACCCTTTACCAAGTATATAGATGCATTAAAGTAAATAAGAGATAATGATGATATCCCAACAATATCCATGTTCCAACATGGAACAAGCTTCATCTTCACCTACAACTAGCAACGCTATAAGAGGGGCTGAGCAAAGCGGTAACATAGCCAAACAACGGATTTCTAGGAAAGGTGGGTTAGAGGCTTGACATGGCAATATGGGAGGCATGACAAAGCAAGTGGTAGGTAGCGCGGCATAGCAATAGAGCGAACAAGTAGCAAGCAAAGATAGAACTGATTTTGAGGGTGTGGTCATCTTGCCTGCAAAGTTCTCAGAGTTGACAAAAACTTGATCCTCGTTAGCATACTCAATTGGTTCCTCGATCACGTACTCGTCTCCCAACTCTACCCAAGGCAAGAACACAAGCAAAGGAGCAACAATCAATCACGGTGCAATGCACAAGCAACATGATGCAAAACATGGCATGATATGCAAGACATGATATGCAATGCATATGCGTGCTTCGAAAGGGAAAGAATGAACAAGGCATCAACTTGGCAAACCAAGTGTGCCGCTGGAAATATCAGATGATTTCAGTCGAAAACGATATAAAGATCACCGGAACCAGAGGCACGGTTTGCAAATGGCAAGCAAAACAAGAATGGCACAACTTTGCGATCAACAGGATGATGCCATCTAGAATGCAACAAGAAACTAAGCTACTGCACTCCAACATAGCAACAAAGCATATGACAATGATGTACAAGTGATGCTTGCCAAAACATGAACACTGAGCTGCGGCTAAATCACACGAGAGCAGGTTCACACAAGCATGGCAAAAGTGCAAAAGATATCAACTTCACAGACTTGGTGAAAATACTAACATGCCAGAAATAACATCAGGAAGCATTGTTTAGAGCAAGCAAACAACATGCTACAGGAACATATCATAGAAAAAAAGGCATGGAATGATTCTACGGAATCCATAGAACAAAAGTCTCGTACTAATCATGAGCCAAAAGGCACAGAAGATATGATGACACCCATGTAAACACAGCAAGTTCTGTTAGCAGTTTTAGACTTTGCAGAGAACTAAGCATGGCATAAATAGAATTATGAAGGCATATTTGCCAGCTCAAACCACTCACCACAAGGCATTGCATGACAAGATAAGCATAGAATCGGCAAGATGACATGTTCATGAAGCTAACCATGGTAAGAGAAAAGTTCATAGCATGCATGGATCACTAGCAACAACCATGGCAAAATTGATTAACATGTAAACAATCTGCCAGGAACATTTTATAGCAAAAGTAGAGCAAGAATTAGTCATTCTAGGGCACTCCATAAATGCAAATAGGGGCATGTATGGATATATCATAACCATATGTTCAAAACATCCTTACTGAAGCAACTCAAAACAAGCATGGATCTCACTGTAGCATCAAGTTTACATGGCATAAAAATAATAGCAGGAAAATGACTTAGTAATATCCTAAGTCCCTGAAATCAGCAACATCACGAAGCCTAGTTTGCATGCTTGTTCTAGTCACCACATTGATCACAAAAATACATGGCAAGCACCCCTGTAAAGATGACATGGCATAGTTCAAAACACATGTAGAGCTCATCCCGATATGATGCACACATCAAAAGTGACAAAAATGACAAATCACCCTAATCTGATAAGTAGCAGCAGTAAACATTTTATAGCACTCTTGCATCAATGATTTGGGCATCAAGATGAACTCAAACAAGCATGCCACAATGGAATTAAATGAAGAGCATCTCCCAATGAACATTTTGATATCTCATGCGCATGAAATGGAGCTACGGTCATGGTGTTATGATGCAATGAACAGGGCATGAAAAAGTTAGGGGAAAAGGACTTAGAGGAAAATTCACCCCGCGAATCTGGATCTAGGGTTCGTCTTCTCTGCATGCGAACCGAGGTGGGCGCAGGCTCGCCAGAGTTCCTCACTGGAGAGGAGGGGTATACGTTGGAGGAGAGGCCGGGGCGTCGCCGGAGCTCGCGGGCGGCGTCGACTCCGGGCGGCGTGGCGGCGGACGAGGCGAGGCGGCGGAGGGCGCGGCGAAGCAGGGCGGTCGGCGATGGAGCTCGTGGCGAAGGCGGCAGCCGGCGTCGAGGAGCGGGGCAGAGGCGGCGGTCGGCGCGGGTTCAGGCGGTGGCTGGCGAGGGCGGCAGGCGGTGGGGTCGGTCGGCACGGGCGGCGGGGAGATGGGTCGCGGAGGGCCGCGGTCGGGCCCCGCGGACCGATGCGGTGGGAGGCGGTGGCGCGCCATGTGGTGGGCACCGGTTGGCTGCGGGCGGCGGCGCAGACGCATCCGATCCGATCCGGACGTGTCCCGCGATGGAGAGGTGGCGGGGCTAGGGTTTGTCTGCGCAAAAAATCGGGGAGGGGCACCTATTTATAGGTAGGAGGACGTAGGAGTGTCCAAATGGAGTGTAGTTTTCGCCCACACGATCGTGATCCGACGACGGAGGACATGGAAGGGGTTTGGAAGGGTTATTGGGCCATTTTGGAGGGGTGTTGGGCTGCAACACACACGAGGCCTTCGCAGTTCCCCGTTAACCGTTGGAGTATCAAATGGACTCCAAATGGAACGAAATTTGATAGGCGGTCTATCGGTAGTGTACCAAGGCCACTTGGAAAATCTCGGTCCATTCCGAGAATGTTCAACACCCGCTCACAAAAAGGGACAAGAGGGGTGCGCCAGTGCACGTAGGAGTGTCGGATTGCAAAATGTACAACGGGGAAAATGCTCGGATGCAAGAGACGAACACGAATGCAAATGCGATGCACATGATGACATGATATGAAATGCATGACATGAACAAAAAAGCAAAACGAAGACAAAAACCCAACCACGAAGGGAATCTCATAAGCCGGAAATGGCAAGAGTCGGAGTTACAAATATGGCTAGTTACATCCGGGGTGTTACATAGGGTTGGTGCCAGGTTCACGTGGACTAACCACCAAGCGGACCCGACCCGGTTGGTCCTTGACCGGGTCTTCGCTTCTCCGGAATGGGACTTGCGCCGCCCCCTCGTGTCGCTTCACGCAATTACTCGGATCGGCTCCGGTCACGTCCTTCTCCTCCTCTCCTCTGAGAACGAGCGACCCCCCCCCAACCCCCACTTCCGCTTCGAGACCTTCTGACTGAATCAGCTTGTTGCCGCTAGGTGGCAAGAGGCTCAAGATGCACCCCACCGCTCCCTCTCGGTCGTTGACTCCTGGCATTTTTGTGCTAACTGATCACACCAATTCATGAAAGGTTGGGGTGCTCACATGGGCCGCGACATCTGAGAGCGGAAAAAAGCTCTCCTAGAGGGCATCTAGGCGCTCGACCTTCGGGCATATGCCTCAGACCTCTCGACAGAGGAATGGATGCTTAGATACGATTTGGAAGACCATCTCATGATTATCTACACTGACGAGGAGGCATTCTGGCGCCCCCGGGGTACGCAGAATTGGGTCCTCAAAGGGGACGCCAATACCGCCTACTTCCAAGCCATCACTAACGGCCGCCGGCGCCGTAACTCCATCCCATTCCTCTGGGATGGAGATACCCTCCTGCAACAGTCGGAGGCCATCCGAGCCATGTAGATGGCTTTTACAGAGACCTATTCTCTACCTCCCCTCGGGGAGGATTAGCCCTTTCCCATGATATATGGCCGCCCTACCACTGTGTTTCAAAGGCGGATAACGTGGCACTAATGGCACCATTCTCCGAAGCTGAAGTGTGGGCGACCATTAAGGGCATGAAACTGTCCTCAGCTCCCGGCCCAGATGCCTCCCGGTGAAGTTCTTTCAAACCTTCTGGGAGACCATCAAACCAGAAGTGATGGCCTTGTTTGAGGAGTTCTATGTTGGATCCATCGACCTCACCAAGCTTAACTTTGGGATAATCACCCTCATTCCCAAAGTCACGGGCGCTTCGGATACCCGCCAATTCTGACCAATCACGATGATCAATGTCATCTTCCGTATCCTCGTGGAGGGGTATGCCAATAGGGTGGCCCCAATAGCTGACCGGATCATCCACCCGGACCAGTCGGCATTCATCCGAGGCTGCTATATCCTTGACGGAGCCCTAGTATTTCATGAAGCCCTCCACGAGGTGCACTCCAAGCACCTCAAGGCGGTCTTCCTGAAACTAGACTTCCACAAGGCGTATGACACGGTTAGCTGGCCCTTCCTTCGGGAATTCCTGCTCCGGAAGGGCTTCAATGAGTGGTGGGTGACCCGGGTGATGCAAATGGTCTGCTTGGGCCGAACCGCAGTGAACATTAACGACGAGATTGGTCCATACTTCCCCACCTTCTATGGGGTGCATCAGGGCGATCCATTCTCTCCGTTCCTCTTCAACATAGTGGTTGATGCCCTGGCAACCATCTTAGATAAGGCAATGGCAGCGGGCCATATCAAAGGCATAGTCCCGTGCTTAATAGGAGGAATGGGCTTTCCCTCCTCCAATATGAAGATGACACCATTATCATGGTGGAAGGATCAGCGAGCGACATCACGAACTTGAAGTTTCTGCTGCTTTGCTTTCAGCAGATGTCTGGCCTCAGGATTAACCTCAATAAAAGTGCGGTGATGGTTTTGGGGTACTCCGACGACGAACAGCGGAGCATCGCGGACCGGCTCAACTATGCACTTGGGAGCTTCCCTATGACTTATTTGGGGATACCCATTAGTGACATGAGACTCACGGTGGCCAAGTTGCGCCCCACGGTGGGCAAGCTCCAGCACCGCATTGAGCCCTGGAAGGGGCGGTGGCTTTCTAAAGCTGCCCGGACTGTGCTTATTAACTCGTCCCTTTCCAGCATGCTACTATTCATAATGAGCTTCTACAGCCTGCCTGTGACTCTACACCATGAGAGTGCCAGGGTCCAGGGGCGCTTCTTCTGGGATGGCGAGGGAGACAAGCAAAAGTACCACATGGTTCGATGGACTGAGATCTGTAAGCCGCATGATCAGGGCGGTCTTGGGATTATGTCCGCTAAGCGGATGAACACTCCCCTCCTGACTAGGTGGCTTTGGCGGATTATGAATGGTGAGGGTGGCCTATGGCTTCACATCATCTAGCAGAAATACCTTCGGGGCCAACCGCTCTCCTTCTGCCAGCGGTCCGGCGGTTCCCAGTTCTGGCAATCCATCATACAGCTCCTCCCAGTCCTCTGCATTGGATCTTCGATTGCGGTTGGGTCTGCCACTGCCGTGCTATTTTGGTTCGATCGCTGGGCTGGGGACGCCCCCTTCGCGGCTTGTTTACCTGACATGTTCTCCATCGCGGTTGACCCGCGGATTTTTGTCGCGACGGCCCTTATTGACTTAGGGCAACTCGCATTCCAGCGACAATTTAGTCCAGCGCAGAATGTGGCTTGGCATGACTTGCTCGACTGCATTGCGCTGCATGTGCCTGAGATAAAGATGGGAGATGACCGCACCAGGTGGCAGCTAGAGCCATCTGGTCTATTCTCTACTAAATCACTCTACCAGGCGATCGCCCCCCCTCCGGGTCCTGAGGCTCTTACCACCATCTGGGAGATCTGGCTCCCCTTGAAAATTAGGATATTCCTGTGCAATGGATCCGTGGTTGCCTCCCTTCTGGAGTGGAAGTCCTAAAGCGCAATGGTCCCGGTGATGGACGTTGCCCGCTCTGCGGGCCTGAGATTCGAACCATATATTCTTCACCTGCGTGTCCGCGCAGTTCTTCTAGAGCTGTTTCCATGGAATAGTTGGTGGAAGTTGGGACCACAACAACTTCCCCGCTCCCTTTGCCGGACTCCAGGCACTAGCGCCCTCGCCTCGCCATATTAGGTGGCTGACTATCGGTGTGCATGCCTGGTCGCTGTGGACAGTTAGGAATAAGCTTGTGATTCAGCGTATACCTCTTCGTCACGCGACTGACGCTTTGTTCAAATGGTCTGGTTACCTGCAGCTTTGGCGGCCGCTTAGCCGCCCTAGGGAGAGAGACGACATCACCTCCATCATCACCCAGCTTCGTGTGATGGCTCTCCGGATGGCTCCACCGCTTCCCCCACCACCACCAGAGCCGGATTAGTTCTCCTTTGTCATCGAAGGCGCCGCCGTTTATGTCTGTGCATGCCTTGTGGTTGTGTTGGGCTTGTTGTGCTGTGCCCACAGCTGAACCCGTGTTGTGTGTTGTGTTTTATGTATGTGTGTTGATCCTTCCTGCGGTGGCGTTGGGTGTGTGTGTTATTCGGATGATACCTTGTTGACTCTGTGCTCGGTGGTTGCTTTATTTATAAAGCGGGGCGAAAGCCTTTTTCGATAATTTGGACTTGTGGAGGGTCAGAGCAACTCCAATGGGGCGACCCATTTCGTCCGCCGCCGTACGTTTGGGTCGGCGCGGACACAAAAGGCGGCCCAACGCACCGATCCAAACGGACGCGCGTCCACTTTTTGTCCGCGAGCGACCCATTCTCGGCCCAATTTTGAGCCGGATTTGCATCAGAGCGGACACGCGACGGACGCGCGCACGCTCGCCTTCTCCTCTCTCGGGGCCTACTGGTTGGTGGCTCATTGGCCTCCCCCCTCACCCCCAGCCAACAGCAACCCTCGCCGCCTTCTTCGTCACCGCCGCCACCGCCCATTTTTGTCGGTGACTCTGCCAACTGCCACCGCATCCACATCTGCCCAGCAACGCCGCCCACTTCCCCATCGCGCGCCACCGCCATCTTACCGCCAGGGAGCAAACTGCTTCCCACCGCCGCTCCCCCCACCGCCGCCCCACGACAATGAAGCCGCCTCGCCGCCCCGGCCAGATCCTCACCGGCGCGCTCGTCGGATGCCAGCCCACTCGTCGGATGCTAGTTAAGTCTGTGCGCGCCGCGACTCCCCTCGCCGGTTGTCTCATTCTTCGACACCCGCAAGCTATTCAACAGTTTGCCAAGGTACGAAAATGGACTCCGCCGATGAGTTCTTTTTCCAAAATTTCCTTTGCAACTCCGACGAGGAGGAGGAGATATTGGATGCCGTGTTGGTCCATCACCACCTCAACAGCCAGCGACCGTTGTTCCATGGCTCCATTCTGGGCCACCATCTGGTATTGAATCACAACCGAGAGAGCGGGCGTTTCCTTCTTTGGAAGGACTACTTTGATACAACAAACCCGTTGTTCAAACATCAAAAATTCCACTGCCGTTTCCATATGAGTAGTCATCTTTTCAACCGTATTAGAGAGGGGGTAGTCGGCTATGATGACTATTTCGAGTGCAAAGAGGATGCCGTCGGCAAGATCGGTTTCTCCTCTTATCCAAAATGCACTGCCGCCATCCAAATGCTTGCATACGGAGTGCCCGGTGATCTCATTGACGAGTACGTCCGTATGAGTGAGTGTATATGCCTAGAGTCCCTGTATAAGTTCTGCAAGGTTGTTATTGCTGTGTTTGACCCTGAGTACTCATACGTCCTTTTTGCATCATGCTTTTATATCGATATTTATTGCATTATGGGCTGTTATTTCACTTTATGTCACAATACTTATGGCTATTCTCTCTTATTTTACAAGGTTTACATAAGGAGGGAGAATGCCGGCAGCTGGAATTCTGGGCTGGAAAAGGAGCAAATATTAGAGACCTATTCTACACAACTCCAAAAGTCCTGAAACTCCACGGAATACCTTATAATAAATAATGAAAAATCCTCGCCAAAGATAAAGACCAGGGGGCCCACACCCTTTCCACGAGGGTGGGGGCGCCCCCCCCCCCCCTAGGGCGCGCCCCTACCTCGTGGGCCCCCTGGTGGCTCTCCGATGACCATCTTCTGCTATGTGAAGTCTTTCTTCGAGAAAAAAATAAGAAGCAACCTTTCGGGACGAAACACCACCGCCACGAGGCGGAACCTTGGCGGAACCAATCTAGGGCTCCGGCAGAGCTGTTCTGCCGGGGAAACTTCACTCCCGGAGGGGGAAATCATCACCATCGTCATCACCAACGCTCCTCTCATCGGGGAGGGCAATCTCCATCAACATCTTCATCAGCACCATCTCATCTCAGAACCCTAGTTCATCTCTTGTATCCAATTCTTGTCTCCAAGTCCGGGATTGGTGCTAGTAGGTTGCTAGTAGTGTTAATTACAACTTGTAGTTGATGCTAGTTGGTTTAAATGGTGGAAGATCACATGTTCAGATCCTTTATGCATATTATTACCCCTCTGATTATGAACATGAATATGCTTTGTGAGTAGTTACGTTTGTTCTTGAGGACAAGGGAGAAGTCTTGCTATTAGTAGTCATGTGAATTTGGTATTCGTTCGATATTTTGATGAGATGTATGTTGTCTATCCTCTACTGGTGTTATGTGAATGTCGACTACATAACACTTCACCATTATTTGGGCCTAGAGGAAGGCATTGGGAAGTAATAAGGGTTGCTAGAGTGACAGAAGCTTAAACCCTAGTTTATGCGTTGCTTCGTAAGGGGCTGATTTGGATCCATATGTTTCATGCTATGGTTAGGTTTACCTTAATACTTTTGTTGTAGTTGCGGATGCTTGCAATAGAGGTTAATCATAAGTGGGATGCTTGTTCAAGTAAGAACAGCACCCAAGCACCGGTCCACCCACATGTCAAATTATCAAAGTACCGAACGCGAATCATATGAACGTGATGAAAACTAGCTTGACAATATTCCCATCTGTCCTCGGGAGCACTTTTCCTTATATAAGAGTTTGTCCAAGCTTGTCCTTTGCTACAAAAAGGATTGGGCCACCTTGCTGCACTTTATTTACTTTTGTTACTTGTTGCTCGTTACAAACTATCTTATCACAAAACTATCTGTTACCACTTATTTCAGTACTTGCAGAGAATACCTTGCTGAAAACCGCTTATCATTTCCTTCTGCTCCTCATTGGGTTCGACACTCTTACTTATCGAAAGGACTACGATAGATCCCCTATACTTGTGGGTCATCAAGACTCTTTTCTGGCGCCGTTGCCGGGGAGTGAAGCGCCTTTGGTAGGTGGAATTTGGTAAGGAAAAATTTATATACTATGCTGAAATTTACTGTCACTTGTTACTATGGAAAGTAATCCTCTGAGGGGCTTGTTCGGGGTATCTTTGCGCCGACCAGTAGAGCAAAGAGTTGCTCCTCAACCTACTGAACCTTTTGAAAATGAAATTCCTTATGAGTATCCTTCGGGTATGATAGAAAAACTGCTAGCTAATCCTTTTATAGGAGATGGAACAAAGCATCCTGAGGTACACCTAATATATGTGGATGAAGTTTGTGGATTATTTAAGCTTGCAAGTATACCCGATGATGTTGCTAAGAAGAAGGCCTTCCCTTTATCTTTGAAGGGAGACGCATTGACATGGTATAGGCTATGTGATGATACGAGATCATGGATAGAAGATTGAAATTGGAATTTCATCAAAAGTATTACCCTATGCATCTTGTTCATCGTGACCGCAATTATATATATAATTTTTGGCCTCGCGAAGGAGAAAGCATCACTCAAGATTGGGGGAGGCTTAAATCAATGTTATATTCATGCCCCAATCATGAGCTCCCAAGAGAAACAATTCTTCAAAAAAATTATGCTCGGCTTTCTGAAAATAATCGCACCATGCTCGATACTTCTTGTGTTGGCTCTTTTATGATGAATACTATTGGATTTAGATGGGATTTATTGGATAGAATTAAACGCAACTCTGAAGATTGGGATCTCGACAAAGGTAAGGAGTCAGGTATGACACCTAAGTTTGATTGTGTTAAATCTTTTATGGCTACCGATATTTTCCGTAAGTTTAGCACTAAATATGGACTTGATTCTGAGATAGTAGCTTCTTTCTGTGAATCTTTTGCTACTTATGTTGATCTCCCTAAGGAGAAGTGGTTTAAATATCATCCTCCCATAGAAGTAAAAGTAGCTGCACCTATTAAAGTTGAAGAAAAGACTGTCACTTATAATGATCCTATTGTTCCTACTTGTTATGTTGAGAAACCACCTTTCCCTGTTAGGATAAAGGATCATGCTAAAGCTTCAACTGTGGTTTGTAGAAGCAATATTAAAACATATACACCTCCTGAGCAAGTTAAAGTTGAACCTAATATTGCTATTGTTAAAGATCTCTTGTCTGATAATATAGATGGGCATGTTATTTACTTCTGTAATGAAACTGCTAGAATTGCTAAACCCCGTGATACAGATAAACCTAGACCTGTGGTAGGCATGCCTGTTATTTATGTTAAAATAGGAGATCATTGTTATCATGGCTTATGTTTTTTTTGAATATTTACTGTGGGGTAAAACCCCACAGCCCATTTATTAGTAAAAAGATAAAGTCTAGGAAAATACAAAGCACTGAGAGAGTGCCAAAACAAAAAAGAGTCCTATCTAGAACTTACCTAAAGTTACAAAGGGTCATGACCCAAGGTAATAGCAGATGCTAACCTATATTTATGGAAGGGCATTAACCCAGACTAAGAGATGAGCTCTAACACTAACGTTAAGTCTGTGAGACAAAAGAATGATATCATGGACAAAATTGCACCTCCAAGTGGCAAAACGAGCCTGCTCTCCCCTAAATATCCTCCCATTTCTGAGGGTCCAAATATTCCATGCTGCTATGAGCATCACTTCAAAGAAGAAAGGTTGTCCAAAACTGGTTCTAGCATTGGAAACACGCTCCTGGGTATTAGACCCCTGGGACCAGTCAATCTGGAGGTAATTCCACACTCTGGAGCTGAAATTGCACTGGAAGAACAAGTGAGATATATCCTCATGGACATAAGCATTACATATAACACAAAAATTATCCTCATCTTGGGACCTCAGTGTCTTCGAACCAGCATATCTTTGGTGTTGAGTCTATCAAAGAACAATAACCAACCAAAGACTTTAATCTGCATTGTGCATCTGCTCTTCCATAACCATTTGCATGGCATAACAGTGGGCATATAGAACCCTTTGGCCGAAAAGGACCCGGATTTGGAAGGCCACACCCACTGATCAGGAAGTAGAGGATCTCTTTGTAAGTTTAGCAGCCAACCTTCCAGAATTGTTAGCTATGCAACAGCTTCTTGGGAGATGGGCAGGTAAAACATGGAGAAAAGGTCTTCGGTCTAAAGCACATCCCTGACTGAGACCTTATCATCAATCACAAAAGAGAACAACCTAGGCATCCTCCTTACAAGAGGCAAGGAAGAGCCAGCCACATGCCATGCATCATGCCAGAACATAGCAGTGTCCCCCATGTTAATATGAACAGAAGCAATGGCCCTGTAAGAATCATTTAGCTTGAAAACATCCCTCCACTAGAAAGAACCAGTCAAAACAGTTGCCTGAGGAACTAGTGCAATACCTATTGACTTATACAAAGAAATTATGCATGAAATTGCACCTATTGAGTTAGAAGAAATTGATGTTACTATTAAACTTGCTAATAGAGATACTATTTCACCAATGGGAATTGTTAGAGATGTTGAAGTCTTGTGTGGGAAAACTAAATATCCTGCTGATTTTCTTGTTCTTGGTTCCCCGCAAAATAGTTTTTGTCCCATTATATTTGGTAGACCCTTCTTAAATACTGTTAATGCTACCATAGATTGCACAAGGGATGTTGTTACTGTCGGCTTAGATGATATGACTCGTGAGTTTAATTCCTCTAAATTTAGTAAACAACACCGTGAAGAAGAATTGCCTAGTAAGGATGAAATTATTGGTCTTGCTTCTATTGCCGTACCTCCTAGCGATCCTTTAGAACAATATTTGCTAGACCATGAGAATGATATGTTTATGAATGAAAGAAGGGAAATAGATGAAGTATTCTTTAAACAGGAACCTATTCTGAAACACAATTTGCCTGTTGAAATCCTAGGGGATCCCCCTCCACCTAAGGGTGATCCCGTGTTTGAGCTTAAACCATTGCCTGATAATCTTAAATATGCTTATCTTGATGAAAAGAAGATATATCCTGTTATTATTAGTGCTAACCTTTCAGAGCATGAAGAAGAAAGATTATTGAAAACTCTGAAGAAGCACCGTGCTGCTATTGGATATACTCTTGATGATCTTAAGGGCATTAGTCACACTCTATGTCAACATAAAATAAATTTGGAAGCAGATGCCAAACCAGTTCGTGATCCTCAACGACGTCTGAATCCTAAAATGAAAGAAGTGGTAAGAAAAGAAATACTATAGCTTCTGGAGGCAGGTATAATTTATCCCGTTGCTGATAGTCAGTGGGTAAGTCATGTTCATTGTGTCCTAAGAAGGGAGGTATTACTGTTGTTCCTAATGATAAAGATGAATTGATTCCACAAAGAATTATTACAGGTTATAGGATGGTAATTGATTTCCGCAAATTAAATAAGGCTACTAAGAAAGATCATTACCCCTTACCTTTTATCGATCAAATGCTAGAAAGATTATGCAAACATACACATTACTGCTTTCTAGATGGTTATTCTGGTTTCTCTCAAATACCTGTGTTGGCTAAAGATCAATCAAAGACTACTTTTACATGCCCTTTTGGTACTTTTGCTTATTGACGTATGCCTTTTGGTTTATGTAATGCACCTGCTACCTTTCAAAGATGCATGATGGCTATATTCTCTAACTTTTGTGAAAAGATTTGTGAGGTTTTCATGGATGACTTTTCCGTCTATGGATCTTCTTTTGATGATTGCTTGAGCAATCTTGATCGAGTTTTGCAGAGATGTGAAGAAACTAATCTTGTCTTGAATTGGGAAAAGTGCCACTTTATGGTTAATGAGGGTATTGTCCTGGGGCATAAAGTTTCTGAAAGAGGTATTGAAGTTGATAAAGCCAAGGTCGATGCTATTGAAAAGATGCCGTGTCCCAAGGACATCAAAGGTATAAGAAGTTTCCTTGGTCACGCTGGATTTTATAGGAGGTTCATTAAGGACTTCTCAAAAATTTCTCGGCCTCTGACTAATTTATTACAAAAAGATATACCATTTGTCTTTGATGAGGATTGTGTAGAAGCATTTGAAATACTTAAGAAAGCATTAGTCTCTGCACCTATTGTTCAGCCACCTGATTGGAATTTACCCTTTGAAATTATGTGTGATGCTAGCGATTATGCTGTAGGTGCTGTTCTAGGGCAAAGAGTTGATAGGAAATTAAATGTTATCCATTATGCTAGTAAGACTCTAGACAATGCTCAAAGAAATTATGCTACTACTGAAAAAGAACTTTTAGCAGTTGTATTTGCTTGTGATAAGTTCAGACCTTATATTGTTGATTCTAAAGTAACTATCCACATTGATCATGCTGCTATTAAATATCTTATGGAGAAGAAAGATGTTAAACCTAGACTTATTAGATGGGTTCTCTTGCTACAAGAATTTGATTTGCTTATTGTTGATAGAAAAGGAGCTGAGAACCCCATTGCAGACAACTTATCTAGGTTAGAGAATGTTCTTGATGACCCACTACCTATTGATGATAGCTTTCCTGATGAACAATTAAATGTTATAAGTACTTCTCGTAGTACTCCTTGGTATGCTGATTATGCTAATTACATGCTAAATTCATACCACCTAGCTTCACATACCAACAAAAGAAAAAGTTCTTCTATGATTTGAGACATTACTTTTGGGATGACCCACATCTTTATAAAGGAGTAGATGGTGTTATTAGATGTTGTGTACCTGAGCATGAATAGGAACAGATCCTACGCAAGTGCCACTCCGAAACTTATGGAGGACACCACGCGGGAGATAGAACTGCACATAATGTATTGCAATCCGGTTTTTATTGGCCTACTCTCTTCAAGGATGCCCATAAGTTTGTCCTATCTTGTGATGAATGTCAAAGAATTGGTAATATTAGTAGACGTCAAGAAATGCCTATGAATTATTCACTTGTTATTGAACCGTTTGATGTTTGGGGCTTTGATTATATGGGACCTTTTCCTGCCTCTAATGGATCTACACATATTTTAGTTGCTGTTTTTGATTACGTTACTAAGTGGGTAGAAGCTATTCCAACTAGTAGTGCTGATCATAACACTTCTATTAAAATGCTTAAAGAAGTTATTTTTCTAAGGTTTGGAGTCCCTAGATATTTAATGACTGATGGTGGTTCACATTTTATTCATGGTGCTTTCCGTAAAATGCTTGCTAAATATGACGTCAATCATAGAATTGCATCTCCGTATCACCCACAGTCCAGTGGTCAAGTAGAATTGAGTAATAGAGAACTCAAATTAATTTTGCAAAAGACTGTCAATAGGTCTAGAAAGAATTGGTCCAAGAAACTTGATGATGCATTATGGGCCTATAGAACTGCATATAAAAATCTTATGGGTATGTCTCCATATAAAATGGTATATGGAAAAGCATGTCACTTACCTCTCAAACTAGAACATAAGGCATGTTGGGCTATTAAAGAGATCAATTATGATTTCAAACTTGCCAGTGAAAAGAGGTTATTTGATATTAGCTCACTTGATGAATGGAGAACCCAAGCTTATGAAAATGCCAAGTTGTTTAAAGAAAATGTTAAAAGATGGCATGATAAAAGGATACAAAAGCGTGAGTTTAATGTAGGTGATTATGTATTGCTATACAACTCTCGTTTAAGATTTTTTGCAGGAAAACTTCTCTCTAAATGGGAAGGCCCCTATGTTATTGAGGAGGTCTATCGTTCCAGTGCCATAAAAATCAACAACTTCGAAGGCACAAATCTGAAGGTGGTAAACGGTCAAAGAATCAAACATTATATCTCAGGTAATCCCATAAATGTTGAAACCAATATCATTGAAACCGTAACCCTGGAGGAATACATAAGGGACACTTTCCAGAACGTTTCAGACTCCGAAAAGGAATAGGTATGTGGTACGGTGAGTAAACCGACTCCAAAACAATTTTTAAGGCAATATTTCTCTGTTTTGGAATATTTAGAAAAATAGAAAATTAAGTAGCAGTCCGGGAAGGACATGAGGGCCCCACGAGGGTGGAGGGCGCGCCCTACCCCCTTGGGCGTGTCCCCCTACCTCGTGAGCACCTCGTGTGCCTTCCGGACTCCGTTTTCTTGCACGATACGTATTTTGGTCGGTAAAAATTCACTATATACATTCTACCGAAGGTTTTGACTCCCGTATCACGCAATTATCCTCTGTTTTTGTGTCGAGCTGTCCCGCTGAAGATTAGATCAACATATCTTCCCAGGATTCGGAAGGAGAAAGCTATGTGGATGATTACTTAGCTAATCCTAAGGTCTATGGAGATGTGGAGCACGATGGTTGGACCACGGAGGAAGAAAAGGACTATGAACCCAATGGGAAGGAGGAGACGAGCTCAGATGAAGATCAAGCCCCATTACCTCAACCTGGGGATATGCATGTGGAGTTCAAAAAGTCAAGTCTCCCTGATAGGGTAAAGAAACCAAAATTCGAGTTTATCCCTTTTCATCTCTTGCAAGAAAATAAGCAGGACCTATGCAAAAAGATATTAACCTTGGAGTGGGAGATTGATGATCTGAGGGATCAAAATGCCGTCCTCAAGCGTAAATTAAGGGAGAAGTCTATGCCATCAACTAAGTCAACAACACCTCCACCTTCTTCACCAACCAAGGAAATATAATCACATGGGTATGGGCACTCCCCTTGGCAACTGCCAAGCTTGGGGGAGGTGCCCCGGTATCGTATCACAGTCACAACTCCTATCTTTACCGTTTTCCTTAGTTCGATCCTATTAGTAGTCTTTTGATCTAGTAGAATAAATTTTATGGCATGATCTAGTTTTGAGTTTTGCCTTATGACCTTTCTATGTAATTGAGTTCATGAGCTATATAATAAAGACTAGTGTTGAGTCAAGGGCTTGATTTTCTTGCTATGATCTTGGGTGAATAAAAGAAAAGAGAAAAAGAATAAGAAGAAACAAAAGTTCATATTGATCTTATTGATAGTAATGACTTCACATAGAAAGAGTGTGACGATTAAAAGTTGTTGGGAGTTGGCAGACATAGCTTTGGTCATTGTTGCAATTAATAGGAAGTAATAAGTAAAGAGAGGTTTCACATATAAATATACTATTATTAACATATTTTATGATTGTGAGCACTCATCAAAATATGACATGCTAAAGAGTAGATGTTGGACAAGGAAGACAACATAGTGGGTTATGTTTCCTTATATCTGAGATAAAGTATGTTGTCATGGATCATCCAACATGTTGAGCTTGCATTTCCCCTTCATGCTAGCCAAATTCTCAGCACCAAGTAGAGATACTACTTGTGCTTCCAAATACCCTTAAACCAGTTTTGCCATGAGAGTCCACCATATCTATCTATGGATTGAATAAGATTCTCCAAGTAAGTTGTCATCAGTGCAAAGCAATAAAAATTGCTCTAAATATGTATGATTAGTGTGGGAGAAATAAGCTTTATACGATCTTGTGATGTGGAAGTAATAAAAGCGACGGGTTGCATAATAAAGGTTCATATCACAAGGGGCAATATAAAGTGACGCACTTTCCCATTAAGATTTTGTGCATCCAACCATAAAAGCGCATGGCAACCTCTGCTTCCCTCTGCGAAGGACCTATCTTTTATTATTATCTTCTACCTTATGCAAGAGTCATGGTGACCTTCACCTCTCCCTTTTTCATTTTATCCTTTAGCAAGCCTAGCATGTTGGAAAGAACCTGATATATATATATATATATATATATATATATATATATATATATATATATATATATATATATATATATAATTGGATGTAGGGGGCATGAGTTACTATTGTTGACATTACCCTCGAGGTAAAAGGTTGTGGGGTGAAACTATAAGCCCCTATCTTTCTCTGTGTCCGATTAAAACTCCGTAACCACAAGTATTGCGTGAGTTTTAGCAACTATGAAGGACTAGATGATAGTTGAGTATGTGGACTTTCTTTTTAGGTCTGACATAGACTGAGGTTATAGTTTGTTGGTTCTCAATAAGGTTTCTGATTCATACTTTTGCATTGTGAATAGATCATCACTTGAACATAAGTAATCATATGACAATATCTATATATATTGCTGTTATGAGAATAATCATGATGCCCTCATGTCCGTACTTTATTTTTATCGACGCCTCTACCTATAAACATGGGGACATATTTATTGTTATCGGCTTTCGCTTGAGGACAAGCGAGGTCTAAGCTTGGGGGAGTTGATACGTCCATTTTGCACCATGCTTTTATATCGATATTTATTGCATTATGGGCTGTTATTTCACATTATGTCACAATACTTATGGCTATTCTCTCTTATTTTACAAGGTTTACATAAGGAGGGAGAATGTCGGCAGCTGGAATTCTGGGCTGGAAAAGGAGCAAATATTAGAGACCTATTCTGCACAACTCCAAAAGTTCTGAAACTCCATGGAATACCTTATAATAAATAATGAAAAATCCTCGCCAAAGATGAAGACCAGGGGGCCCACACCCTTTCCATGAGGGTGAGGGCGCGCCCCTACCTCGTGGGCCCCCTGGTGGCTCTCTGATGACCATCTTCTGCTATATGAAGTCTTTCGTCGAGAAAAAAATAAGAAGCAACCTTTTGGGACAAAACTCCGCCGCCACGAGGCGGAACCTTGGTGGAACCAATCTAGGGCTCCGGCAGAGCTGTTCTGCCGGGGAAACTTCTCTCCCGGAGGGGGAAAGCATCGCCATCGTCATCACCAATGCTCCTCTCATCGAGAGAGGGCAATCTCCATCAACATCTTCATCAGCACCATCTCATCTCAAAACCCTAGTTCGTCTCTTGTATCCAATTCTTGTCTCCAAGTCTGGGATTGGTGCTAGTAGGTTGCTAGTAGTGTTAATTACTCCTTGTAGTTGATGCTAGTTGGTTTAATTGGTGGAAGATCATATGTTCAGATCCTTTATGCATATTATTACCCCTCTAATTATGAACATGAATATGCTTTGTGAGTAGTTACGTTTGTTCCTGAGGACAAGGGAGAAGTCTTGCTATTAGTAGTCATGTGAATTTGGTATTCGTTCGATATTTTGATGAGATGTATGTTGTCTATCCTCTACTGCTGTTATGTGAACGTCGACTACATAACACTTCACCATTATTTGGGCCTAGAGGAAGGCATTGGAAAGTAATAAGGGTTGCTAGAGTGACAGAAGCTTAAACCCTAGTTTATGCGTTGCTTCGTAAGGGGCTGATTTGGATCCATATGTTTCATGCTATGGTTAGTTTTACCTTAATATTTTTGTTGTAGTTGCGGATGCTTGCAATAGAGGTTAATCATAAGTGGGATGCTTGTTCAAGTAAGAACAGCACCCAAGCACCGGTCCACCCACATGTCAAATTATCAAAGTACCGAACGTGAATCATATGAACGTGATGAAAACTAGCTTGACAATATTCCCATCTGTCCTCGGGAGCGCTTTTCCTTATATAAGAGTTTGTCCAATCTTGTCCTTTGCTACAAAAAGGATTGGGCCACCTTGCTGCACTTTATTTACTTTTGTTACTTGTTGCTCGTTACAAACTATCTTATCACAAAACTATCTGTTGCCACTTGTTTCAGTACTTGCAGAGAATACCTTGCTGAAAACCGCTTATCATTTCCTTCTGCTCCTCGTTGGGTTCGACACTCTTACTTATCGAAAGGACTATGATAGATCTCCTATACTTGTGGGTCATCAAGTACTTGAGGGAGCCGACAGCTGAAGATACAGCCTGTTTGTTGGCGATGAATACCAGAAGGGGCTTCCCAGGGATGCTTGGCAACATAGACTACATGCACTGGGAGTGAAAAAACTGTCCTTCTGCTTGGCATGGGCGGCATAAGGGACATGTTAGGGCTTGCACTATCATACTTGAGGTCGTGGCATCTCAAGATCTCTGGATCAGGCACTCTTTCTTTGGCATGGCTGGATCACACAATGATATCAACGTACTTTAGCGCTCGTCGGTGTTTGTTAGGCCTGCCGAAGGCAACAGCCCATTGGTGAACTTTACTGTCAATGGCCACAACTACGACAAAGGATACTACCTGGGTGACATTATCTATCCTCAGTGGACCACTACTGTCAAGACAATATCCAACCCTGTCGGAGAGAAGAGAAAAAGATTTGCCCAAGAGAAAGAGAGTGCTAGGAAGGATGTCGAGCGTGCCTTTGGTGTTTTGCAATCTCGATGGGGCATCATTCGGCATCCTGCTAATACCTGGAGCACGCAGAAATTACGAGAGGTGATGAATGCTTGTTTGATCATGCACAATATGATCGTAGAAGACGAGTGCCCAGAACATCCATACGATCAAGGGTTTCAGTTTCAGGGTGAGAATGTTGTGCCTGAGTATGGAGTAGCGGCAACATTTGAACAGTTCACCAAATTTCATAAAAACATGCGTGATTGAGAAACTCATGTGCAGCTCCAAAATGATTTGGTTGAGTATATGTGGGCTCATGTTGGCAACCAATAGATGTATCTTCTTTTATTCGTTTGCAAAACTATGTGAAACATTTTTATTTGTATCTAGCTTGTAAAACTATATTATTTTATTCGGTAAAACTATTGTAGCGACCAGACCTCAAACGGTCCAATCTCTGTGCTCCGGTGTCATCCCTGGATCAGTAATCCTGACACCACACAGTACTTGAAGGATTTATAACAAAGTAGCAATCACACACTTATTACATCGAGTGTCTCAAAAGAGAACTTATTACAATAAATATGGCTTAAGGCCATCTAACAACGATAACAGCGGAAGGCTTGGAAGATAAGTGAGTCCATCAACTCCAACGGCATCACTGAGTAGAGAACCACGACCTAAAAGCACCTTACTCGTCATCTGAAAAGTCTGCAACATGAACATTGCAGCCCAAAACGGGTCAGCACATGGAATATGCTGGCAATGTAACACATAGAGAGCAATGAAAGGATAAAACTATACTACATGCATATTTGGCTGGTGGAAAGCTCTATGGTTACAGTTTTGCGTAAAGCCAATTTTTCCCTACTGCAAAGGAATATATTTTAATTAACTATCATGGTGGTTGTTAAACATTGAGAATGGCTGACAGCATTCTCAATCCCAATTAAGTAACATCATTAAAACCCAACAAAATTAATTAGAGTAACATGATGAGATTCACATGATAATCCAAGTACTAGATACTCGAGATGTCCATAACCGGGGACACGGCTAACCATGATTATTTATACACTCTGTAGAGGTTTGCGCACTTTTCCCCACAAGACTCGATCTCCTCCGTTGGGATTCTCGCACTACATGATGTTTGAGAAACGGATGACCAAGACATAGTCTTTGAGAAGCGCTTGCACCTTACGAACGGGTAGATCGTACCAACCTACATCCCCTACATCTACTAGTCTACCACTATAAGAGTTCGCACAACCTAGTCAACTATGCTAGAGCCCATAGTTGCTTGTGGCTGCACACGGAAGTTTCTAGTATGAATAATCTCATGATCCCTTTGAGCCTGGGTGGCGGTCCAAAAGAAAAACAGGCAATCGCTGGAATACCCAGGTGCCCCAATCCACCTAGATGTGTATTTAAGTTGCCACCTTAGATAAACCATTAATTTAACAAACTCACATATGTCATGGATTCACTCACCCAATCCACGTCTACTAGCATAGCATGGCATAATAAGCAAACGTAGAAGTAACTCCCAAAGGTTTGAATATAAAACAGGTAATAGGTGCTACCTCATCTACTTCCCAAACCCACAATTTAATTAGATCCTAATCATGCAATATGTGAGGGTTGATCTAATGCAATAAAAACTGGGTAGTAGGAAGTATGATCAAAGTGTTACTTGCCTTGTTGATGATCCGCGAAACATAGCGATTCGAAGTAGCAAGCGGCGCACTCCGGGTACTCTAGCGCAAACAAACAAGCATACAATAAGTACTCAACTAATGAACAGGTAAAACTCAAATAAGAGATCTAACTAGAAAGTTCAATTTAAGAACTCCAGTTGGCAAAAAGAACCAAATCGAACGAAGCAACAAAAGACAAACGGCAAAAGAAACAAGCTTCATTTACTATTCTAGATCTAAGTCAAATTTTACAGAGGCAAAAACTTGTTTGAGTTGGTGAAACGGAAAGAGGGTTTCAAGAGGAAACTCCAGGCGCTTGAATCGCCTGATTCCGATAAACGAGCGAAAAGTTATACTAGAACGAAAATCAGATCAGAAATCGCGATCAAAAAATCGCAGATTTAATCCGAGAAAAAGAAAAACGACGAACAGATTAATGAACGAATGTTCGTTATCTGGATCTAAACAATGAACGTGTTCGTTAAAACGAACGAACGAGTGAACGCTCGCTAATTAACTAAACCAAGAAAAAAACCGATCTATCTAAAAAACAAAATCTAAAAAAACCAAAAAAAAACCGGTGAAAACCAACGGTTTTATAAAAAAACCGGCGGGCGGCAGAGGTTTCGACCTCGGCGGCGGCTCCGGCGGCGGTGCGGCGGCAGCGGCTGCGAGGCGTGGGCGGCTAGGGTTTGTGGGGCGCAGCAGCTTGGGCTGGAGGCGGCCCGGGCGCTCGTTATATAAAGCCTCCCCCCGGAGGAGTCCGGGCCGGATACAGCCTGTAGGTCGGTTCGCGTTTTTTTAAATGATTACACTCAGAAAAAAACAAAAGGAAGACTAAACAGACTCCAAAAATCCCGAAATAAATTTTCCCCGGCTTCTAAAATCAAGCCGCACAGGATGAACATTTATTTAGGGCCTAAATGCAATTTTGAAAAACATGCTTTTTTCCTAAATTTAAATAAAATAGCAAATAAAACCAAAATAAAATCTTATTTGATTTTATTATTAAATCCTCAATTTTTCTTTATTTTGGGAAAGTCATTTTATCCCCTCTCTCATATTTTTATGATAGAAATAATTGAAGATAAAATAAATAAAATAAAATGGTCCTATTTTCAAAATTTGAGGAAAACTCAAATATGAAAATAACGAAATTCCCAACTCTCTCCGAGGGTCCTTGAGTTGCGTGATATTTCTGGATCAACCAAAATGCAATAAAATATGATATGCAATGATGATCTAGTGTATAACATTCCAAATTAAAAATTTGGGATGTTACAAACCTACCCCCCTTAAGATGAATCTCACCCTCGAGATTCGGGTTGGCTAGAAAATAGGTGAGGGTGGTCTTTCAGCAATTTTTCCTCTCGTTCCTAGGTGTCTTCATTCTCCGTGTGGTGGCTCCACTGAATTTTGCAAAACCTAATAACCTTGCTACGGGTGACTCGGCTGGCATACTCAAGAATCTTAACTGGTTTCTCCTCGTAGGTCAAATCATTGGCCAACTGAATCGCTTCCAGTGGCACTGAATCTCTCAGCGGTATACCAGCCATCTTCGCGTGGCACTTCTTCAACTGTGAAACATGGAACACGTTGTGAACTCCTGACAATCCTTCGGGCAATTCCAACTTGTAGGCTACTTCTCCCATACGCTCCAAAACCTTGTATGGTTCTACAAAACGTGGCGCTAACTTTCCTTTAACTCCAAAGCGCTTAACTCCTCGAAGTGGAGATACTCGAAGATAAACTATGTCTCCTACTTCGTGAACTGTCTCCTTGCGTTTAGAATCTGCATAGCTCTTCTGCCTAGACTGGGCTACCTTGAGCCTATCGCGAATCAATTTCACTTTCTCTTCAGACTCCTTAATCAGATCCGGTCCAAACAACTGGCGGTCTCCAACTTCATCCCACGACAATGGGGTCCTGCACCTCCTTCCGTGCAAGGCTTCGAATGGGGACATCTTCAAACTGGATTGATAACTGTTGTTCTAAGAGAACTCTGCATACGACAAATTATCGTCCCAACTAGATCCATAATCTAGCGCACAAGCTCTCAGCATATCCTCCAAAATCTGATTGACTCTCTCGGTCTATCCATCTGTCTGCGGATGGAAAGCTGTACTAAACTCTAACCTGGTACCCAAGGTTTCATGCAACTGATTCTAGAATTTTGAGGTAAACTGGGTTCCTCTATCTGATACAATGCTCCTTGGAACTCCATGCAGACATACGATTCTGGTCATGTATATCTTTGCCAACTTGGCACTAGTATAGGTAGTCTTCACTGGAATGAAATGAGCTACCTTTGTCAAACGATCGACTACAACCCAAATCGAGTCATAGCCTGAACGAGTTCTGGGCAATCCTGTAATAAAATCCATGCCTAACTTATCCCACTTCCATTCGGGTATCGGCAATGGCTGTAGCAATCCGCTGGCTTCTGATGCTCTGCCTTTACTCTCTGACATACATCACAAACTGCTACATACTCCGCAATATCCTTCTTCATTCCGGTCCACCAGAAAGTATCCTTCAAATCCAAATACATCTTGGTATTTCCTGGGTGAATCGAATATGGTGAATCATGGGCCTTCTTGCAGAATTAACTTCCTGATCTCCGGGTCATTGGGCACATAAACACGGTCTTCAAACCATAAGGTATCGTGCTCATCCTCATGAAATCCTTTAGCTTTTCCTTTGCTCATTTTCTTCTTAATAGAAGCAATCTCCTTGTCAGTCCTTTGAGCTTCTCTTATTTTATCCATCAAAGTAGACTGAATCTCCAATGCTGCTACATAGCCTCTCGGAACTATCTCCAAACATAGCTCACGAAGATTCTCGGCTAACTCTCTTGGTAAATCTCCCGTCATTAAGTGTTGACATGGCTTTTACGACTCAGCGCATCGGCTACTACGTTAGCCTTTCCGGGGTGATAATGCAATCTCATATCATAATCCTTGATGAGCTCCAACCATCTCCTTTGCCTGAGATTTAATTCTTTCTGCGTGAAAATGTACTTCAGACTCTTGTGATCCGTGTACACCTTGCAATGATTTCCAATGAGAAAATGTCTCCAAGTCTTCAATGCATGCACTACGACTGCTAACTCCAAATCATGCGTAGCATAATTCAACTCATGAGACTTAAGCTATCGTGAGGCATATGAAACAACTCTTCCTTCCTGCATAAGCACTGCTCCAAGTCCTCCATGTGAAGCATCGCAATACACCTCATAATCCTTGGTCTGATCTGGCAAAATCAACACTGGTGATGTAACCAGACGTTTCTTCAACTCCTAGAAACTGGCCTCACACTCTTCAGTCCATTTGAACTTGGTATCCTTCTTCAACAACTCTGTCATAGGCTTCGCAATCTTTGAGATATTTTCAATAAATCTCTGGTAGTATCCTGCGAGTCCAAGAAAACTCCAGATCTCTCCAACTGTTGTTGGCGCTTCCCAATTTGTCATAGTGTCAACCTTGGTGGGATCCACTGCTATACCTTCTCCGGATATAACGTGTCCGAGAAATCCAACTTCCTTCAACCAAAATTCACATTTGCTAAACTTGGCATATAACTAATGTTCTCTGAGTTTACCAAGCACCAAACGCAAATGCTCCTTATGCTCCTCTTCATTCTTTGAGTAAACCAGGATATCATCAATGAACACTACGACGAACTTATCCAAAAACTCCGTAAACACTATGTTCATCATGTTCATAAAATATGCAGGTGCGTTAGTCAGACCAAATGACATAACGGTATACTCATACAGCCCATACCTGGTGGTAAAAGCCGTCTTAGGTATATCCTGTTCTCGAATCTTCAACTAATGGTACCCTGATCGCAGATCGATCTTGGAAAATACCTTAGCTCCTTGCAATCGATCAAACAGATCATTGATCATCGGTAGTGGGTACTTGTTCTTGATGGTTACTTCATTCAATCCTCTATAATAAACAACCATCCTTAACGATCCATCCTTCTTCTCCACTAGAAGTACCGGTGATCCCCAAGGTGAAGAACTTGGGCAAATATATCCTTTATCCGATAACTCCTTAATCTGCTTCTTAATCTCCTCCAAATCCTTTGCGGGCATCCTGTATGGTCTCTTAGATATTGGCCCTGTGCCTGGCAAAAGCTCAATCAAAAACTCAATATCTCTATCCGGTGGCATGCCTGGCAACTCCTCTGGAAATACATCAGGGAAATCCTTCACTACTGGTACTTCCTCCTGCACAACTCCTGTTAGGGAATTTACTTGAGTCCTTTTAGGCACATGCCGGGATACATACTTGATCCTTCTTCCTTCTGGCGTTGTAAGCAAAATTGTCTTACTGGCGCATTCAATATTCTCTTCATACTTCGATAACCAATCCATGCCTAATATCACATCCAATCCTTGAGATTCCAATACTATTAGTTTTGAGGGAAATACGTAGTTACCAATCCTCAATGGTAACCGATCACACCATAGACTAGCCATATATTCTGCTCCAGGTGAGGTTACTAACATGGGTGACCTAAGGGCTTGGGTTGGCAATTCATACTTATCCACAAATCCCCTTGAGATGTATGAATGTGATGCACCAGTATCAAAAAGAACGAGTGTAGTAAATGACTTAACCAAAAACTTACCGATTACTGCATCGGGCTGCTCTTCAACCTCCTCCACGTTAACGTGGTTCACCTGTCCCCTGTTGAAAGGGTTTGGCTTCTTCCCAGAGCTTCCATTGCCATTTCCCTTCTAGGCTTCAGGACATTCATTGGCATAATGTCCGGTCTTCTGGCACTTAAAGCAAGTGACTTGGCTCAGGTCTCTCTTGGCTGGGGTTGATGGGTTGGTACGGTTCTGGTCGTTGCTTCCTCCATTCCCATTACCATTCTTGGGGCCATTATGATTGTGCGAGCTACCTCCTCCATGGGTATGCTGAAAATGTCCTCCCGGTCTAGGGGTAAAACGTGGCTTCTGCTGAGCTCCTGAGTTGTACTTCCCTTGTCCATACTTCCTCTTGCGATTCTCAATCTGCTGCTGCTTCCCTTCAATCATAAGAGCACGATCTACCAACTCCTGGTAGTTGTTGAAGGTTGCTACCATCAACTGCATGCTCAACTCATCATTCAGTCCTTCCAGAAACTTCTCCTGCTTAGCTGCATCCGTAGCAACGTCATCTGGGGCATAACGTGCTAGCTTACTAAAGTCCTCCACATACTGGCCAACTGTCCGTCCTCCTTGGCGCAAGTTGCGAAACTCACGCTTCTTCATGGCCATAGCTCCTGCTGAAACATGGGCAGTACGGAAAGCCTGCTGAAACTGGTCCCATGTGACAGTGTCGATAGGGAAAGTGGCTGTGAAATTCTCCCACCATGATGTGCGGGTCCGTCAAGCTGATGTGCGGCAAACTTCACCTTTTCCGCATCTGTGCATCCTGCCGTGGTCAACTCCCTTGCTGTCTTGCGGAGCCAATCATCTGCTACTATCGGCTCGATGCTACTGGAAAACACCGGCGGATTCAGCCTAAGAAAACGGGCTAAGTGGTCAACAGGTGGTGGTGGTGGGTTGTTGTTGTTGTTCCCCTGATTCTGATTCTGGACTAGCAACTGCATCAATGTGTTCTGCTGCTGGATCAACTGAGTGAGCTCCGGTGGGAAGGTAAATCCGGGGTCACGTCTCGGAGGCATCTGAGGGTTTAGAAAAGATGAGATTTAAGAATAGAGAGGGGTCTAGAGAGAAAACACTACCCATATGCACATGAGGCAAAAGCAAACAATTCACTTCATTCAATCAAACAAGGGCATACAATCGATCTAACTATCGCAAAAGTGCTCGGACTACTATATTTACATGGTGGACTACTACTACTGATGGGGTGGTCTACTAGAAATATTCTTCGGTTGCAGACTCCATGATATCTGCTCCAGCTTCATCAACATAGTCATCATCGCTATCATCTGGATCCGAGTCGGTGTCGTCGATGATGATGTAGTCTTCCGGGCGAATCTCCTTGGGTTCTTCGTCTTCTTCTACTGGTGTAGGGCCTCCCATAAATATTCCGATCTTCATTGATTAGGTCGTCATTCTTCTCCACTAGTACTTCGATTTCCTCTTCATAATCTTCACGTGTAGCCTTGAGTTCTTCCTCCAGTTCCTTGATTCTTGTCCTTGCCTTCTTCAGATCTATCATGTCTGTGCACATCTGGTTCTCCTGACGTCGAATGTGCTGGTTTAACTCCTGGATAAAAGCTGCAATTGATCTATCCTTCCTGGTGCTGATCATCTCCCAGTGCTCATCTCGGCGCCCACAAATCTGGTAGATAGTATCCTTGAGATCATTGCGGTAAACTTCTCCAATGCGTCCCATGGCGATGTGAGCTGCCATGCTCTTTCCTAGACTCCAGGTTGGTGCATCAAAGGAAAACTCTATGGGCTCAGTGACTGGCATGAACGTCCTTCCTGGAACTTGAACTTGAATCATCCAGCGCTCCTCTTCAGGTAAAGTGGCGTTGTAGGTTCCGGTGAAGCTTGGTACTCCTATGTTCAGATATCTAGTGACTTCCTTCAAGTGACGTCCAAAGGGTGTATCTTCATCCGGTTGCGTGAACTTGTTCCTTGCATCCGCCATCCTAAAAGAGTAGAAAAGATGAGGAGTCAGAATGAGAAGAGTGAGTAGTGATCTAGGGCTTTAGCTTAGTGGTCGTGTCCTACAGTCAGCGTGTGCTCTGATACCATCTTGTAGCGACCAGACCTCAAACGGTCCAATCTCTGTGCTCAGGTGTCATCCCTGGATCAGTAATGCTGACACCACACAGTACTTGAAGGATTTATAACAGAGTAGCAATCACACACTTATTACATCGAGTGTCTCAAAAGAGAACTTATTACAATAAATATGGCTTAAGGCCATCTAATAACGATAACAGCGGAAGGCTTGGAAGATAAGTGAGTCCATCAACTCCAACGGCATCACTGAGTATAGAACCACGACCTAAAAGCACCTTACTCGTCGTCTGAAAAGTCTGCAACATGAACGTTGCAGCCCGAAACGGGTCAGCACATGGAATATGCTGGCAATGTAACACATAGAGAGCAATGAAAGGAATAAGACTATACTACATGCATATTTGGCTGGTGGAAAGCTCTATGGTTACAGTTTTGCGTAAAGCCAATTTTTCCCTACTGCAAAGGAATACATTTTATTTAACTATCATGGTGGTTGTTAAACATTGAGAGTGGTAGACAGCCTCTCAATCCCAATTAAGTAACATCATTAAAACCCAACAAAATTAATTAGAGTAACATGATGAGATTCACATGATAATCCAAGTACTAGATACTCAAGATGTCCATAACCGGGGACACGGCTAACCATGATTAGTTTATACACTCTGCAGAGGTTTGCGCACTTTTCCCCACAAGACTCGATCTCCTCCGTTGGGATTCTCGCACTACATGATGTTTGAGAAACGGATGACCGAGACATAGTCTTTCAGAAGCGCTTGCACCTTACGAACGGGTAGACCGTACCAACCTACATCCCCTACATCTGCTAGTCTACCACTGTAAGAGTTCGCACGACTTAGTCAACTATGCTAGAGCCCATAGTAGCTTGTGGCTGCACACGGAAGTTTCTAGTATGAATAATCTCATGATCCCTTTGAGCCTGGGTGGCGGTCCAAAAGAAAAACAGGCAATCGCTGGAATACCCAGGTGCCTCAATCCACCCAGATGTGTATTCAAGTTGCCACCTTAGATAAACCATTAATTTAACAATCTCACATATGTCATGGATACACTCACCCAATCCACGTCTACTAGCATAGCATGGCATAATAAGCAAACGTAGAAGTAACTCCCAAAGGTTTGATAATAAACAGGTAATAGGTACTACCTCAACTACTTCCCAAACCCACAATTTAATTAGATCCTAATCATGCAATGTGTGAGGGTTGATCTAATGCAATAAAAACTGGGTAGTAGGAAGTATGATCAAAGTGTTACTTGCCTTGTTGATGATCCGCGAAACCTAGCGATTTGAAGTAGCAAGCGGCGCACTCCGGGTACTCTATCGCAAACAGACAAGCATACAATAAGTACTCAACTAATGCACAGATAAAACTCAAACAAGAGATCTAACCAGAAAGTTCAACTTAAGAACTCTGGTTGGCAAAAAGAATCAAATCGAACGAAGCAACAAAAGACAAACGGCAAAAGAAACAAACTTCATTTACTATTCTGGATCTAAGTCATATTTTACAGAGGCAAAAACTTGTTTCAGTTGGTTAAACGGAAAGAGGGTTTCGAGACGAAACTCCAGGCGCTTGAATCGCCTGATTCCGATAAACGAGCGAAAAGTTATACTAGAACAAAAATCAGATCAGAAATCGCGATCAGAAAAATCGCGGATTTAATCCGAGAAAAAGAAAAACGACGAACAAATTAACGAACGAACGCTCGTTATCTGGATCTGAACAATGAATGCGTTTGCTAAACGAACGAACGCTCGCTAATTAACTAAACCGAGAAAAAAAAACCGATCTATCTAAAAACGAAATCTAAAAAAACCGAAAAAACCCGGTGAAAACCAACGGTTTTCTAAAAAAAACGGTGGGCGGCAGCGGTTTCGACCTCGTCGGCGGCGAGCTCCGGCGGCGGCTGCGAGGCGCGGGCGGCTAGGGTTTGCGGGGCGCGGCGGCTTGGGCTGGAGGCGGCTCGGGCGCTTGCTATATAAAGCCTCCCCCTGGAGGAGTCCGGGCCGGATACGGCCCGTAGGTCGGTTCGTGTTTTCCTTAAACGATTACGCTTAGAAAAAAACAAAAAGAATACTAAACGGACTCCAAAAATCCCGAAATAAATTTTTCCCGGCTTCTAAAATCAAGCCGCACAGGATAAACATTTATTTGGGGTCTAAATGCAATTTTGAAAAACGCGCATTTTTCCTAAATTTAAATAAAATAGCAAATAAAACCAAAATAAAATCTTATTTGATTTTATTATTAAATCCTCAATATTTTTTTATTTTGAGAAAGTCATTTTATTCCCTCTCTCATATTTTTATGATAGAAATAATTGAAGATAAAATAAATAAAATCAAATGATTCTATTTTCAAAATTTGAGGAAAACTCAAATATGAAAATAAGGAAATCCCCAACTCTCTCCGAGGGTCCTTAAGTTGCGTGAAATTTCTGGATCAACCAAAATACAATAAAATATGATATGCAATGATGATCTAGTGTATAATATTTCAAATTGAAAATTTAGAATGTTACAACTATGTTTTTTGACAATATATTTGAATGCAAATCAATGTAATATTGGGCGGTCAGCCGACCATGCCGGCACATATGGATCGGCGCGTTGGACGCGCTGTCGACCCAAATCTAAAACAGGGCGGACGTTGGACGGGCGGCTGACCTAAATGGACAAAATGCGGACAAAACCACCGTTCGTTTAGGTCGGCCCGTTGAAGTTGCTCTTACTGAACCGCATCCTTCTTGGTTGTTCCTCTTGGAATTTCTCTGTTTGGTTCCCATTCCTGGCTGGCACCGCTGCATCCTGGACTTCTCGTCTCATCGGGGATTGCAATCTCTGTTTTAGCTGCTTGGTAGTTCTTGAGGGAATTTGTTGCCTTGCTTGGGGCAATAAAATCCAGCTTGCTCTTCTTTATCGTTCGGTGTTGCTGCTTTCAGTTCCCACTCCTGGCATTGTTCTGCCCACGGGAGGGAGGGCCCCTCCTGGCAAAGATTGGATTATGGGTTGATTAGTATCTTGTTTCGGTGCATGCAAATGTGGGCAGAAAGCAACACAGGCGGAAGGGGCCAAGCAATAGGCAGCCCCCTCATATATTTATGCGATTGGGGCCAGCTTTTGGTCATTAGGAAAGGCTTGCTTGTCCTCCCATCTCTTCCTCTCTCTCTCTCTTTCCTTGTGTGTGGTTTCTGGGAGAAGAAAGAGGGACAGAGAGAGAGGAATAAAAAGGTGGGCAAGGACATGGAGATGGCCATGATTTCACCTCAGGCCCTTCCTCTCTCCCCAAACACTTCCCGATAGATTCCATCCCCTCTCTATCATCCTGGGTTTCCTCCCACCTTTTCTCATCTTAATTGCAAAGGTTTCTGCGGGATAACATTTGTTTTGGTGAGTCCTATACAATCTTTCCCTTCTTTTTATGTTGCTTTTCTCACTCCCCCCTCCGCTCGTATTTCAACTTCTTGAATCCCATGCGCACAATGGTAGTACCTACTTGCGGCCATTCTAGTTGATAGAGCCAGCCGGCCGGCTCCCCTGATGCTTGGTTATTTTCTAAGAGGAAATTCAGAGAGGTGATTTATTGTCTTGGGTTTCATCTTCACAATGGGTTTCACATGCAGATTTTTTTTAACCCGCTGCCTCGATTGCGTGCTAGTATTGCCTTGTACAATACCCGCACATTTATTCTTTGTGCTAGATGTTCTTGATGGGTCTTTATTTGTTTCCAGTACTGCCCGATCCCCACATAAATGCAAAGTTTAGCCAACTAATTTTGTAATTTATGGGTCAATTTCAGGGGAGACTCTAGCTAGCTCTGGTGAAGGAGAATCAACAAGAGTTTGGAGAGGGGAAAAGGGATGGAAGGCGAGAGCTTCTCGGGGATGGGCAATGGAGGCGGCGGCGGCGGAGGGGGGCACCACCAGGTGGTGGACGGGAAGCTGATCCAGACGTTCCACAAGAGCTTCGTGCAGGTGCAGAGCATCCTGGACCAGAACCGGATGCTCATCTCCGAGATCAACCAGAACCACGAGTCCCGGGCGCCGGACAGCCTCACCCGCAACGTCGGACTCATTCGGGAGCTCAACAACAACATCCGCCGCGTCGTCGGCCTCTACGCCGACCTCTCCGCCTCCTTCGCGCACCGTGGTGCCGCCATGGACGGCGGCTCCTCGGAGGGCGACTCTTCGGGCACGCTGCGCTCCTCCGATGCCGCCGGCCGCGCCGCCGCCGCCGCCGGACAGAAGCGCGTCCGACCCGGCTAGCTTGGCCCGACCGGATGGTGCCTGCCGTTTCTTGGCATCGCCATGGATGCTGCACTAGCGAGAAAGGATGTGAGTTACTGATGAGATGTTTGCTACTCCTACTTACTAGTACTAGGCTAGTTCTTCCTTGCTTAATTTCTTGCTGTGCTTCTTCTTCTTTGCCGCAAAGTGCTTTTCCTCAACCCTTGATGGTGAGAAAAAGGAAAACTTTTCTGTACAAGTCCATGTGACGATGAGCAAAAAACACCAGTTCTTGAGAAACTGCAGCCTTACTATTACATGTAGAATCCACCGTTCCATGGGCTCCTGGCTGATCTGAGAGATTTGGGAGTTCTCGAGTATTTTGTTCTTATTTTGGTAATTTGAAACTTTCTCTAGGTGATTTGTGAGGGGGAAATTAAAATACCGTTGCCCTTGGATTTGGATGGACCATGTGATCCTCAAATTCGCATGTACTGATGCAAAGTGCAAAGCTTTACAGCTTTTACCAATCTGCTGCTGCTCCCCCCTTCTCCCATGTCATCTTTCCCTTCTGTCCTGTTGCAAACCATGATGAAAAGTTTGATGACCAAACGACTTGCTTCTAGTGCTAGATCAGCTCACTCATCATCTGATGAGTTGGTGGAGTGTAGATAAGGTTCACCTTTTGTGCATGGCAAAGTAGCCAAAAAATAACATGGGGGTGTTCTTTCTTTCTTTCTAGTGGGCATCTGCAAGATGCTGGACATCATCAGCAGCAGGAGGACAGAAAAAAAAGTTGCAACAATTTTTGGGCTGCCAATCATAGTTTACAAAACCATGGCCACAATCTTATTTGAGACAGGGGCCTCGCCTGTGTGTGTGGCGTCTTTCTCGGTCCCTGATCTATAAGCATATGAACCTATTGACCACTTATTTGGCATTCTGGACAGTGTCAACGGGTGCCCATTTGTTCTCTGTCTACGGTAACAAACCCAACAAGTACTCTACCTCTCTCTATATATCTATATCAATATATGAGAGTTCTTGAGATCCAACAAATCTCACCCGTTGAACTGCATCTATCCGGTCTATGTCGCGCTGGTATTTAGCACTTCCGCTTTTTAATATCATGCCTAATATTAATGTCAACATGCAATTTGTATCTTGTCTAATACTAACGCGCAATACAATTAAGGAGTGGACTAACTTCGGACTAGTCTGAACTTAAGCAATATATCCGGACGATCATAACCCAACTAATCACACATTGTTTATCAAACGCGCATGCAGCCTCGCACCTAAGGAAAGTTTGTCACATGCATGCAAACTACTAATAAATTTCATGATGTCAGTAAAAGATTCTTTTTATTTTGAAACTTTAAAATGTTTTGTAGCTCAAACAATCGCTTCGATTAAAAAACTGTTTTCACATAAAAGATTCGTCGCGATGAGACCTTCAAAACTAGATCTCATGTTGGCATGTTTCGACGACTTTTTTTTTCAGGTCAAAAGTTACCACGTGTGCTACACAAGTTATCACGTCAATTGAGCATAAGTTATCATGTTGATTACACAGAAACTACCAAGACATAAAAATGGTTCCTCCAACCTTATCTTCACATGCACATGCATCCATGCATTAGAGAGAAAATGTTTTGATGGCATCCTACAGTTTCCTTATTTTGAAACTTCAAAATGTTTAATAGATCAACCATGGGTCCAACCGAAAAATCTTTCCCGACGACGAAACCTTCGAAACTAGATCCCATGTTGATATATTCTGACGACTTTTTCTCATGCCAATAGTTACGGTTGGGCTAAGTAAGTTATCAGGTATGAAGATTGTCTAGTATCATGCTACTTACAGATGAGTTACCGTGGTACATTTTCAACAACAAGAGTTATCGCGAGGGGGGGGGGTATGTTTTCAAACAACTTCCTCCCCTCCAACCACCCCAGGATCAAACTTACCGTGGTATTTATATATAAGTTAACACCTCCCCCACCCTCGGTAAAGTTATCATGGTGTTTGCGCATGAATTATCGGGTTTGTGGTGTCTAAATTATCATGCTATTTATGCTGAAGCTATCGGGGATGTCTTCAACAACTTTTTCTCCCGGGTTAAAGTTATCACGGTGTTTGTGCGTGAGTTAACAGATCTGTGATGTGTAAATTATCATGCTATTTATGCAGAAGGTATTGGGGGGAAGGGGGGTGTCTTCAACATTTTTTTCTCTCGGGTCAAAGTTATCATGGTGTTTGTGTATGAGTTATCAGGTCTGTGATGTGTAAATTATCATGTTAATTTGCATAATCTACCATGCGTGTATTATACCACATGCAACCAGATAACTACAAAAATGAACCATGTTGATAACTATAGTACATCTGGCCCGATAACTGCATAGTAACCATATTGGTAACTATAGTACATCTAGCCCGATAACTACAAAATAATCATGCTGGTAAATATAGTACATCTAGCCCGATAATTTCAAAATAACCATGTTGATAACTATAGTACATCTAGCCCGATAACTTCAAGAAGCTACCGCCGTCTTGTCTTACTGAGCTGGACACAAACCTTAACAAAACTTAAAGCACCAAAAAACAGAGCCCTCCCGCCGGCAAGCGCCGGGATCCACCGCGCACCCATGGCCATAAGGCCACCGGAGACGTGGTAGATCGACGGTGCTGCCAACGGGAGGTAGAAATCCTAGCTGCCTTTTCGTTCGATGAGGTGAGACTCATGGGACTGCATGACATTCTATGTTATTTACACATAAGTTGCCGGATATATTGTTTCTACCATTTTTCCAGGATTGAAGCAATCATTATGTTTGTACGTAAACTATTAGGTCTACGATTTATAAATTATCGTATTATTTCCATAGAAGTTAATAGTGTATGTTGCAAAACAACTTTTCTTTCTGGGCCAAAGTTACCGTAGTATTTCCACGTAAATTAACAGGATCGCGGTGCATAAAAATACCGTGATATTTACATAGAAGTTACCTGAGCATATTTTCAACAACTTGATTTTTCTTGGGACAAATTACCAATAAAATTATTTGTATATATGCCTATTTCCGCAAGTAATATGTACGTAATGATAGACTAGAGAAGCTCAACAAAAGAAAAGAAAGCGGAAAAGCTATTTTCCATACCGTCAATAAAACAACTAGTTTGATGTCGTATAGCTATTTTAAAACCAGACGGGTCAATAAAACAACTAGTCTGATGTTTTCCTCAATTTCGTATTAAAAATGATATACAAGAAGTAAGTTACCTACACCCAGTCACCAAAGGAATTTAGTCAGCCTGGTTGAGATCCTAGTAAGTCATCTAGTAAGTCACAGGCTCAAATCCCACTAGCATCCACTTTTTCTTTCCTTTATCTCTCGCATTTAGTATAGCTGGTCAAATAGTACACTGGGTTCAAAACTTGCAGCAACGAAGTATTAGCGGGCTGGTCGTTGACCATGTAGTCGTTCGAAGCGCCCACGGTTCGAATCCTACCAGAGGTATGTATTTTTGCGGGCTGGCGTCGTGCGGATCTGACGAAAACTGGCAGTCGGTAGGATTTTAGCATTCTCGTACAATTAATATTTTATCTACTATCTATCTATTGCCCGTATAAAAGAAAAAGAGGACGGAGAACCAAACAATCAGACCCATCCATCAACGAGATCTAATGGTCCTAAATCCTTTCGTGTTTAATGCAAAAAACCACGCATTAAGGCACATCGATCGCTAACTCTGCCATGCCGTTCGACAAAAAACCGCACACCTGCACGACCTCTCGCCCACGTAGCCTCCCGCATACCCGCATCGATCGCTATTCCCTCGATCCTCCTCATGCGTCGTTCTTCCCGCAGCCTCCCGTCTGTCGTCGCGCCCTTTGCCGCGGGAGCTGCCCGCCGCGGCGATAGCTGCCGCCGGAGCCACCCGTCGCGCCCTCCGACGCCCAAGCTATCACCGGAGCCGCCCGTCGTGCCTTCCGCCGCAGGTCGCCGCGGGAGACCCCTTCGCCACGGGGGGAGCTGTTGCGTGAGCCGTCCGAGCCGCTCAGCTTGGAGTCCTCAACCGCCACCGCGCATGCAGGTGAGAGGAGCGCGACCCTGCAGGTTCCTATTGGGTTGGGTACCGTACTGATGGCTGATGCGTGCGGCGGGTTGGGGATTGGGATGTAGGTGGCGCGACGGAGGGGGAGTACGACGAGGTTCTGGGGCAACTCTCCTCTCTCACGCAGAACATGTGGGCACACACCGGCAACCCACGCAACCAGTGGGACCTCATGGACCGCTACATCCAGGTTCGTCCCCTCCTCCTCATGCTCCGCCTGAATCGCGATGAGGGAATGTGTTGTTTGATACGCGTGAATTTGGTTAGATTCTCGAGCTGGAGGAGGCCATCGCGTGGATGGAGGTCATCCATGTCACCGGGACCAAAGGGGAGGTGAATCATGAGATAACATGTACTTCCTCCGTTTCAAAATAGATGACTCAACCTTGTACTAACTTTAGTATAAAGTTAGTACAAGGTTGAGTCATCTATTTTGGAACAGAGGGAGTAATAACTCTCTCCCATTACAATACCAGAAGTTGTGTTCTACTATACTGTTCGTCAGTAATGGGGCATTCTAATTTGGTTCTGACATCTAAGCCACTATTGTGCAACAATGAAGTTCTACCAAATCAATAGTTTAGTGCTATTTGGCACTGACATGCAGTGTAACCAGTTACAGAGTTCCCCAATCTTTGCTTTGACTGATTTGCCACTGTACAGTTGGTGCCAAGGATTCGAGAAGGTGAACTAATACCAAGAACCATGTCACCAAATGATTCCGGAAGAGATGGTCCTGATACTCAAGGTATTTGAGCCTTGATTTTGGCGATGTCGATGTTCTTGCGCGCGTTACTCTTGATGATCAGTGTGGTGTAGAGGATTGTGGTTTGCTTGCCGATCTTGGTGCACGGCTCGTCGAAGAGTGTTCGATGTCGGTGTACTTGAGACGGAGATGGTGTCGTCGGAGTGTCGACTCGAGCGGCTCCGTCTTTAGTAGGATGACGAGGTAGAAGAGCGGTTGAACAACATGGCTCGAATGTCTTACGTTAGAGAGGCCATGCATGTGTCGAAGTAGTCTCCTGTACGTTGCTCGGATTGTCTTAAGTCGGTGGTGAGGTTGTCGATGCGGTTACCCAGAGCCTGTTGCTCTCGGTGCAAAGCTCTTTGTGCGCTGAAGATGTGGCTCTTGGTGATGAAGGAGGTCATGTTGTCATCTTGCTCGATGAAGAGTGGGTTGGTAGAAGAACTTGGCCTATCCATCATTCCAAGAAAATATGTGAGTGGGAGAAAGAGAAGAACTTATACCAAATGTACCTTTACCAATGTTGAAGATGGATCGATGATCCCTCAAATGTGTAACAAGGGAATAGCACAATTGGTACCAATTCTTGTCGGTTCTCACACTTACACAAGTAAAAGCTTATGGTGGAGCTTGGTTAGGATGGTAGCACAAAATTTGATGCAATTGTTAGTGAGACTCAATAAAGTTGGAAAAGATACGCAAATTTGCAAATGCAACAAGTAGACCAATAGCAAAAAGTGGTATACGAAAACACACACGCAAATAGATAAATGGGGTCGTGCAACCAAGGAGTGAGCCAAAATGTGGAATCCATGAAAATGCTCTTGTTGCACAACTCTAGAGAGACGCTAGCATGATTGCACAATAGGCGGATATGAAACTTGTGCACAACCTACTAAGCAAAAATGCAATGACTTCACACTACAAAAAAGACACTTTCGTGACATTTTGGGCCGAACGAAATTTTTTCTGTCATACTTATGACACTTATATGACGATAATTGTGACAAAACCCGGTATCATCATAGATGTGATGGGGTCCTACTTCTATGACAAAAAATCATGATAAAAAATGGGCTTTTCATCCTGGGCGGGCCGGAGACGCAGCTGCATGACATTCTTTGGGCCGTCCATTATGGAAAAAACCATGGTAGAAGCGAGGGCGAGGAAAATATCAGGGAGTTCCCGATTACGGTGGGCGGTCGGGGGCCAAGCGATGCGCGTTTCTCTGGTACGTACGCGCGTGTGTGCGAGGCATTAGGATCTAATTGAACCCGAGCGAGGCATTGGGCTCTAACTGAACCCGAGCGATTGCACTGCAGGCTACGCGTTACTGAACCCGAGCGATCGATCGATCCCTTGCTGTTAACTGAACCCGAGTGATTCTTCGCTACTGCTACTAACTGAAGCCTATCGATGTTGCCTATGGATGAACAATGAGCATTGTTGGGGGGGGGGGGGGTTGGATGAACAGTTCCCGGTGGGGGGTTGGATGAATAGGACCCCATGGTAGTAGAGCCCGTTGCCGCTTGATGAACAGTAACCCGATCGATCGAGCCAGTGAATGAATAGGACCCCGTGGAGGCCTGGATGAACAGGACCCTGTGGAGGGCTGGATGAACAGGACCCTGTGATGGGCTGGATGAATAGTAGCCGGTGGAGGAGCGCGCGGTGGAGGCTGGATGAACAAGAGCCCGTGGATGAATAGTTGTAGGTCGAGGCTAGAGGAGTTCGATGGTGGATGAACAATAGCCCGTGGAGGCTGGAGAAGGTCGACGATGGAAATGAACAGTATCCCGTGGAGTCCAGTTTTGTGGTACGCCACACACCTCCCGATGAACAGGACCCCTGTTTCGACAGTAGCGCTCCAACAAAAGTCTGTTTCCTCCGTTTTGCGGTACGCCATACCCCTCCCGATCAACAGGACCCCCTTTTGACCGTAGGAGGTCCGTTTCCTCCGTTTTACGATACGCCAAACCCTTCCCGATGAACAGAATCCCGTTTTGACCGTGGCCGGTCGAACACAAGACCGTTTCCTTCGTTCTGCGATATGCTAGGCCTCGCTTCCATCGGCTGGTCCGTCCAAGCTGGCTGGCTCCTGATGAACAACACGTGTTCCGTTGCCTCGCGATGAACACGACGCATTTCGTTGCCTCCCCATGAACACGACGCTGACACAGTTTCTTCGTTCCGACCCAGCCATGTACATGAGCCCTGGTCGTACGTATGCGTGAGTGGGCGTTCGAGACCCGGCACGTATGTACGTACGTGGTCGTATTTTATTTCTTGCACCCTGGCCGCTGTACATACATGTACATGCTACGTGCGTGCCTCTACCACGACACGTGCGCGCCTCTACATCGACCAGTATGTACGTACACATTCGCAACCAGAATGACAACGCTACGTACGCTTCGACCAGGTGGGTCCCGACTGTCAGGCACTTTCTTGCGTGTGAAGATGTAGCTGGTGGGTCCCAGCAGTGAGGGGGCGAATCATTTTTTTGCCCGTAATATGAATGCACTTCCTTGCGTGTGAATATGTAGATGGTGGGTTCCAGTAGCCAAGGGGGAAACATTTTTTTCGTGAAATACGGTGGCCCGTCCGGTGGGTCCCTACTGTCAGGTGGAGGAATCATTATGTTTCGCGTAATAAGGAGGCACTTCCTTGCTACGGCCGTGGACCAAGCTGTCAGCCTCTCCACGTACGGTACTCTTCCGTTGGAAGTCGGTTGTTGACCACATTGACCACGCCGCGCCGAGAGTACCAAGGTGGTGGCGACGACGAGGCCTAGGAAGGGAACGACGCGGAGCCAGGGAAGACGCGGCAGTGCATGCCCACGCATAGAGGAGTATGAGGGTTCACTGGTTCGGCTGTGGTGTGAGGCTGCCGTCGCCGCAGGGCCTGGCCAGCGGTGGGAGTAGTAGGGGGCGGTGAGGCCTCTGCGGCAGCACAGCCCGCCACGGGAGGCAGGAGCAGGCGGCACGACCGACGCTGCTTTGGGGGGCTGGAGCAAGAAGACGAGAGGTTGAAGAAGCACTGTGGCCGTTGGATGTACATCGTAGGGTAACTGGAGCTAGAATTGTTCATATTGACTAAGTTGACAAAGCCCTCCGTCCCCATCAACTTAGTAGGCCGACAAGTCATCCTCCCACTATGTTGGGTCCCAGCTAGCAGGGGGAGTATTCATTTTTTTGTGCGTAATAAGGAGGCACTTTCTTGCGTGCGAAGATATAGCTGGTGGGTCCGGCCTGTCAGCGGGAGGAACGTTTTTTCGCAAAATTTAGAGGACCTTCCGGTGGGTCCCAGATGTCAGGTGGAGGAATCATTATTTTGCGTGTAATAAGGAGGCATTTCCTTGTGTGCGGCCGTGGACCCAGCTGTCAGCCTCTCCATGTACAGTCGATGTCCGATGGATGTCGTTTGTTGACCACGTTGACCACGCTGCGCCGAGAGCACCAGGGTGGTGGACGATGGTGTCACGCCCTCGATGCGGCTATATCTCCCACGTGTCGAAGCACGACTTAGAGGCATAACCGCATTGAAAGCAATGTCGCAAGTGAGGCAATCTTCGCAAACAACCCATGTAATACAATAAGGGAAAAGAGATACATAGTTGGCTTACAACCGCCACTTCACACAATTACATGAATAAAGCATTACATCAACCAGATACAATCAAGGTCCGACTACGGAACCAAAATAAAAGAAGAACCCCAAATGCGACAAAGGTCCCCGATCGACCCCAACTGAGCTCCACTACTGATCAGCTAGAACGAAACAACACAAGGGACAAGATCTTCATCGAGCTCCTCCTAAGCTTGGTTGCGTCACCTGCTCGGTTCAACGGCACCTGCAAACTGGTTTTGGAAGTATCTGTGAGTCACGGGGACTCAGCAATCTCGCACCCTCGCGATCAAGACTATTTAAGCTTATGGGTAAGGTAAAGGTATGAGGTGGAGCTGCAGCAAGCAACTAGCATATATGGTGGCTAAACATACGCAAAAGAGAGCGAGAAGCGAAGGCAAAGCACGGTCGATAGAAGTATGATCAAGAAGTGATCCTAGAACAACCTACGTCAAGCATAACTCCAACACCGTGTTCACTTCCCGGACTCCGCCGGAAAGAGACCATCACGGTTACACACGCGGTTGATGTATTTTAATTAAGTTAAGGTTCAAGTTATCTACAACCGGACATTAACAAATTCCCATCTGCCCATAACCGCGGGCACGGCTTCCGAAAGTTCATATCCCTGCAGGGGTGTCCCAACTTAGCCCATGACAAGCTCTCATGGTCAACGAAGGAATAGACCTCCTCCCGAGACATTTCGATCAGACTCGGTATCCCGGTACTACAAGACATCCTCGACAATGGTAAAACAAGTCCGACAAGACCACCCGCTGTGCTGACAAATCCCGATAGGAGCTGCACATATCTCGTCCTCAGGGCACACCGAATAAGCTAAGCGTACAGGAGCCGACGTAACCCAAGTTGCCAAGGGATGGCCCTGCACGGTGCTCTGGGTTGGACCAACACTCAGAGTAGCACTGGCCCGGGGGTTTAATAAAGATGACCCTTGGGCTGGCCTAACCCAAGGGAAAAAAGGCTAGGTGGCAAATGGTAAAACCAATGTTGGGCCTTGCTGGAGGAGTTTTATTCAAAGCGAACTGTCAAAGGGTTCCCATTATAACCCAACCGCGTAAGGAACGCAAAATCCGGAAACATAACACCGATATGACGGAAACTAGGGCGGCAAGAGTGGAACAAAACACCAGGCATAAGGCCGAGCCTTCCACCCTTTACCAAGTATATAGATGCATTAATTAAATAAGATATATTGTGATATCCCAACAAGTAAACATGTTCCAACAAGGAACAACAGCTCCATGTTCCAACAAGGAACAAACTTCAATCTTCACCTGCAACTAACAATGCTATAAGAGGGGCTGAGCAAAGCGGTAACATAGCCAAACAACGGTTTGCTAGGACAAGGTGGGTTAGAGGCTTGGTTCAACAATATGGGAGGCATGATCAGCAACTGGTAGGTATCGCAGCATAGGCATAGCAAAAGAGCGAGCAACTAGCAAGCAAAGATAGAAGTGATTTCGAGGGTATGGTCATCTTGCCTCAAATCCCGCAAAGAAGAAGAACAAGGCAATGAGGAAGACAAACGAACATAGTCGAACGGTTCCTCACAAACGTGTTGTTACCGGAACCAACCCGAAAAAGCAACACCGAAAAGAAGCACACAACATAGTAAACAAACATCACATAAGCATGGCACGAGATGCACAACCAAGTATGATGCATGTCCGTTTTAATGAAGCATGGCATGGGAAAGTTCACAAACAATCCTACAAATTAAGTGGAGCACAATATGCAACGAGTTGCATATTGACGAAACACCACATTCGACTATTTAGTTCGATCTCGTTTATGTACCCAACAATATTAAATGTTGTTAAGCATGTCAAGAGGTGAAACATAAAGGAATTATCTATCTAGACAATTTAAATGGGGCCGGATATAGCAAACAACAAATCCGGTAAATCCCATATGCATTTAGCAAATTAATGCAAACAACAATTTTAAACATTCTTGATGTTGTTAACATGATGCGGATGACATATGTAAGTTTATGCAATTTTTATGAAAATGTTGGCATGATAAGATATGAGGCATTTGTCATCGTGGCGGAAACAAAAGGGGTGCCACGGCGGTGATAACGAAACGGTGCCACGACAACGTTCCGGTTCCGACAACTCATTGAGACGTCGGTGCGCAAGAAAGTGTGCGGGACATGCTAGAGATAGAGGGGTGATCCCGGTTACCGGGTGTCCCACATGATGGCGACAAGAAAAACGAGGAACGTGCAAGGATCAATTCGGGCATGACGCAAACACAAGCATCGTCTCGGGGTTATACCTTACAAGCGTGCAAACGGGATGGTTCGGGTTCGTCGAGGGGAGTAGAGGAAGTAGTCGTTCCGCGGTGGTAGTAGAAGTAGTGGTACTATCGGTCCACGCCGGTAGTGGTACACGTTCACGAAGTAGTCATACACGTCATCGGTAGTTTGTTCACTCAACGGCCTTCAACGGTGGTAGTCGTTCTCGTATCATCATGGAAGTAGTTGTACATGGTTGCGACGGTAACCGAACTTGGCGATCCGACGGGGTACACTCAAGTCATCGTGGGAACTTGGTGAATCCGAGGTCTTCAGGGTCGACTGTAGTAGTACATCTCGTAGTGAAACTTGACAGATCCAAGGACCCCCGGCGTCGTGGAACTTCACAAAAGTCGGGGCGGTCTTGACGCATCTGACCCGAGGGACTTGGCGTGTCTCGGTCGGGAGCACTCGTTCGGGCGTCGTTGGTCTTGCGGGTCGTGGTACTTGGCGGTCTTGACGAATCCAATGGTACTTGGCAGTTAAAAATTGCTCCTGTCCGAGGACGTTTAGTGAAGGCAGGGTCGCAGGTGGTCGGGGCTGGTCGTGGTCACCGACGAGAAGCAGGGCGTGGGAGGAGGAAGGCCATGGCGTGACTGCAGTTTTTCCGGCGCCGGGAACGAGGTGCAGGAGAGGAGAGGGAGACGAAACGAGGGCGTTGCAGCGGCTCGGAGATCCTGGCGGGGCTCCTTTGTGGGATGGGGCGCTCGCCGGCGGTCACTGGTTGCCGAAGGCGCGGGAACCAGAAGGAGCTCGAGGATGCAACCTCCTCTGCTCGGGCGCGGGATCCATGGCGGCATCTGTTCGAACAGAGAGCGAGAGGGAGCTCGAGGTGAGTTGAAGAGGAGGGAAAATAGAGGGAAACATGAAGGAGAGGGCGACGGGGTCCTGCTCCGGTTGAGGCGCCAGTGAGCGACGAGGTCTTGCGGGCACGGAGGCCAGATGGCGGGGACGAGGTGCTCGGGCGCCACGAGATGAGCGCGGGACGAGGTGCTCGGGGCCATCCATGGCGCAGTGGCGGAAGCTCCGCCTGGTTCTCTTCGCCGGTGAGGGTGGAGCGCGGGTCTCGCACTGGAGGAACGAGGGGAGGGGGTCGAGAGAGGGCGAAGGGATCGCGGGTGAGAGAAGGGGGTTGGGCGGAGGCGGCGCAGAAGGAGAGCGAAGGGAGAGGGAGATGGGGTCGAGGGAGCCCGCTCCCTGGTGGCTAGGGTTGCCTGTAGGGCGACTGGGCCAGACCGGCTAGAGTGGGAGGCCCAAGTGGGCTGGGGTGCGGTCTGCTGCTGCTGGGCTGCGGCGGCTTGCGCGCAGGGAGGCCGGCCCAGATAAGCAGAGGTGAGCCCTTTTCTTTCTTTGATATTTTCTCCAAACGGAAAATAAACTGAAAAGGCCAGGGTCAAAGGAAAAGGGGCACAATAAAAATAAAAATAGTCTCATGAACCTGAGATAGTGCTCTATTTGAATAAATTGTCTTGGATATTTTTAAAGGTAAGAAAATAAGTCAAGTGTGAATATAGATCAAACTTGAGCTATTTTAAAACCTAACCGAAACAACTTAAAATTTGATGGAATTGGCAGGGGGCGTTTAGGACAGGTAGAAAGATTTATGAGGAAGAAATGGGCATTAATGGGGTGAGGATATATGATCTTTCAAAAATGAAAGCAAGGAATGGATATAAGATGGAGGTGATGATGCAAGATCAAATGCATGAAGCATGCAACAACACAACATGTATGAACTCACACCAAGCATAATGCAACATGTGAGGAGGCCATGATGCAACAATTAAAGACAAGACAAGACAAAACAATGCAATGAGAAACAAAATAAAACCCAAATAGGAAACCGAAAGGATGACCACTAGGAATTGATGACGAACAAGATGGATATATGCCAAATTGGGAAAAGTTACATATGGGGTGTTACAGATGGCGAGGCTTAGGAAGGGGACGACGCGGAGCCGGGGAAGACGCTGCAGTGGATGCCCAAGTGAAGAGGAGTACGAGGGTTCACTGGTTCGGCAACAGTGTGAGGCTGCCGTCGCCGCAGAATAATAGGAGGTGTGGGTGAGTAGAGGGATGGCCAGGCCAGCGGTGGGAGTAGTTATGGGCGGTGAGGCCTCTGCGGCAGCACAGCCTGCCACGAGAGGCAGAAGCAGGCAGCACGAGCGGTGCTGCTTTGGGCGACTAGAGCAAGAAGACTAGATAATGAGAGTCGACTAGATGACGAGTCGTTCGACATCCCAATCTTCCACGGTACTAGCAGCAGCAACAAGAAATTCCGGTCGAGCAAATATGCAAGACGGTAAGATCAGAAACTTGTGTCGAGTAGATTGGATCGACTCCACACGCAACAACAACAAAATCCCCTTGAATCAGCAACAAAGATATTTGGTGTCCCCCAACATGAGACGTTTTTTGTAGTTTTATTGATCTCACGACTAAAACAAAATTCTGCCTCCGTTACACGACCGTATGGCCTTTATTTAAGGAGCACGGAGGCTCAAAACGAAACTGTCCGGGACTCTTCCTAATAACCGAATACTAGTACGAATCGTACCAGCACATGACTCCTTCTCTCTCCTAATTAAACTAAATAATATATTAACTAATTAATCATCGGGCCACGCTGATCACAACCAAATAGCTACGTGACCACTACTAGTAGATAGAAAACAAAATAAGACTCAGCTCTCTCACGCGGCTACACAGGAATCAGATTGCCACTTATTTCCAACAAAACACCATCTGTATGGAGGCGTTCTAAAATTGGGCTTCACAACATCCTTCTTCGGTTTAATTGATGGAACCTCAAAACTAAAAGAGCCAAGTTGTAACATGTTCTAAAGATTATCTTTTGCACTAGCGGTCACATCATCCCCTCTCCCTTGAAACGAAGCCATCCTTGGTTTTGTGATAGCTTTGGCGACCTTCCTTCTAACTGAGACGATAACATCATCTTTGATATCATTGGCAAACATCGGCTGTAGCACATGCCGCCTTCCAACATCCCAAAAACAATATGTGTTGGATCTTCCATCATGGGTAGCACGATGATCATATTGCCATGGCCTCCCCAATAACAAGTAGCATGCATTCATTGGCAGAACATCACAGATAACTGTATCGGTGTAATTGTCAACCGAAAAATTGATGCGCAACTTGTGAGTAACTTTCAATTTTCCTGACTGATATAACCATTCGACGCAGTGTGGTTGTGGGTGCTTCCAAGTAGGCAAAGCTAAAGCATCCTTCAAGTCCTTGCTAACCGCATTAGTGTAGTTTCCTCCGTCTATGATCAACTTACAATTAGTGTTGTTGATTTTGCACTGAGTTTGAAAAATATTCCAACGCTGCCCCTTATCCTCTGTGCGATCCTCTTGCACTCATTGCACCATCAATGACGCGTATGATTCAGCAGCTTCAAAACTCGCAGTCACCTTTTCAACATCTTCAAATTTTTCACTAGAAGTGTCAGAAACAACCTCTTCATCGCTAGCGGATGCATAGCCATCTTTCGTTAGCAACACTCTTTTCTCATTAGGGCATTCATGCTTCATATGTCCACTTCCTCCACACTTGAAACACTCGATGTCACTAGTATGTGTGGTAGACTGCGCACTAGAATCAACCCTCGATAGTCCTGATTTTGAAGCATCCTTTTGCACGGAACCATGAGAACGATTTGATGTTGTCGTCCTGGAGCTAGGAACGACATCCTCACTCTTATGCTGTGAGCGTCGCCATGTGTTCAAAGTGTTACTTGGAACTATGCTGACTTGGCGCCGCTTAATCTGTTGTTCCGCACGCATAGCTTGGTGCACATGATCTTGTATGTGGTAGTAGACCACCATCTCAACACGATCCTGCACCTCGATATTTAGCTCGTTAAAGAAACGTTCCATGGTCGCCTTCGGATCCTCCGTTGTCCCTGTACATATCATAAGCAATTCCATCTCCTTGTAATATTCATCAACACTCATATTACCTTGAGAGAGCCGCTGCAACTTGTTGTACATATCTCTTTTATAATGCTCAGGAACAAAACGTTGCCTCATGAACTCTTTCATCCCTCGCCAAGTCATCGGCGATGTCTTGAACGACAAATTTGATTCCACCATATTAGCGCATAACCGGTAAACTCAATGCCAGCAATTCGTCGCCGGCATATTGATGATGTCTGTCAAACCATCAAACCGAGTGATTAGGACATCTATCCTTTTGCTGAGCGCATCATGACATTGCTTGATGTAGTTGCATGTGTGGTCAAAACCATCTCGAATATTTTGCGGAATATCATCTGCATACACTGGACATACTATTTCCTCAGAATCAGCAGCAACCTCATCACCCTTGTTGACCGAGGTTGACATCTTGATCAACACAGTACCGTGAACAACCTTAGCTCTGATACCACTTGATGAGAGTCGACTAGATGACGAGTCGTTCGACGTCCCGATCTTTCACGGTACTAGCAGCAGCAACAAGAAATTCCGGTCGAGCAAAGATGCAAGACCGTAAGATCAGAAACTTGTGTCGAGTAGATTGGATCGACTCCACATGCAGTAGCAACAAAATCCCCTCGGATCAGCAACAAAGATATTTGGTGTCCCCCAACATGGGATGTTTTCTGTAGTTTTATTGATCTCACGATTAAACAAAATTCTTCCTCCGTTACACGGTCGTATGGCCTTTATTTAAGGAGCACGGAGGCTCAAAACAAAACTGACCGGGACTCTTCCTAATAACCGAATACTAGTACGAATCGTACCAATGCATGACTCCTTCCCTCTCCTAATTAAACTAAACAATATATTAACTAATTAATCATTCGGCCACGCTGATCACAACCAAATAGCTACGTGACCACTACTAGTAGATAGAAAACAAAATAAGACTCTGCTCTCTCACGCGGCTACACAGGAATCAGATTACCACCTATTTCCAACAAAACACCATCTGTATGGAGGCGTTCTAAAATTGGGCTTCACAACATCCTTCTTCGGTTTAATTGATGGAACCTCAAAACTAAAAGAGCCAAGTTGTAACATGTTCTAAAGATAATCTTTTGTACTAGCGGTCACATCATCCCCTCTCCCTTTAAACGAAGCCATCCTCGGTTTTGTGATAGCTTTGGCGAGCTTCCTTCTAACTGAGATGATAACATCATCTTTGATATCATTGGCAAACATCGACTGTAGCTCATGCCGCCTTCCAACATACCCAAAACAATATGTGTTGGACCTTCCATCATGGGTAGCACGATGATCATATTTACATGGCCTCCCTAATAACAAGTGGCATGCATTCATTGGCAAAACATCACAGATAAGTGTATCGGTGTAATTGTCAACCGAAAAATTGATGCGCACCTTGTGAGTAACTTTCAATTTGCCTGACTGATATAACCATTCGACGCAGTGTGGTTGTGGGTGCTTCCAAGTAGGCAAAGCTAAAGCATCCACCATGTCCTTGCTAACCGCATTAGTGTAGCTTCCTCCGTTTATGATCAACTTACAGTTAGTGTTGTTGATTTTGCACTGAGTTTGAAAAATATTCCAACGCTGCCCCTTATCCTCTATGCGATCCTCTTGCACTCGTTGCACCATCAATGACGGGTATGATTCAGCAGCTTCAAAACTCGCAGTCACCTTTTCAACATCTTCAGATTTTTCACTAGAAGTGTCAGAAACAACCTCTTCATCGCTAGCGGATGCATAGCCATCTTTCGTTAGCAACACTCTTTTCTCATTAGGGCATTCATGCTTCATATGTCCTCTTCCTCCACACTTGAAACACTCGATGTCACTAGTATGTGTGGTAGACTGCGCACTAGAATCAACCCTCGACAGTCCTGATTTTGAAGCATCCTTTTGAACGGAACCATGAGAACAATTTGATGTTGTCGTCCTGGAGCTAGGAACGACATCCTCACTCTCATGCTGCGATCGTCGCCATGTGTTCAGAGTGTTACTGGGAACTATGCTGACTTGGCGCCGCTTAATCTGTTGTTCTGCACGCACAACTTGGTGCACAAGATCTTGTATGTGGTAGTAGACCACCATCTCAAGACGATCCTGCACCTCGATATTTAGCTTGTTAAAGAAACGTGCCATGGTCGCCTTCGGATCCTCCGTTGTCCCTGTACATATCATAAGCAATTCCATCTCCTTGTAATATTCATCAACTCTCATATTACCTTGAGAGAGCCGCTGCAACTTGTTGTACATATCTCTTTTATAATGCTCAGGAACAAAACGTCACCTCATGAACTCTTTCATCCCTCGCCAAGTCGCCGGCGATGTCTTGAACGACAAATTTGATTCCACCATATTAGCGCGTAACCGGTAAACTCAATGCCAGCAATTCGTCGCCGGCATATTGATGATGTCTGTCAAACCATCAAACCGAGTGATCAGGACGTCTATCCTTTTGCTGAGCACATCATGACATTGCTTGATGTAGCTGCATGTGTGGTCAAAACCATCTCGAATATTTTCGGAATATCATCTGCATACACTGGACGTACTATTTCCTCAGAATTAGCAGCAACCTCATCACCCTTGTTGACCGAGGTTGACATCTTGATCAACACAGTACCGTGAACAACCTTAGCTCTGATACCACTTGATCAGAGTCGACTAGATGACGAGTCATTCGACGTCCCGATCTTTCACGGTACTAGCAGCAGCAACAAGAAATTCCGGTCGAGCAAAGATGCAAGACTGTAAGATCAGAAACTTGTGTCGAGTAGATTGGATCGACTCCACACGCAGTAGCAACAAAATCCCCTCGGATCAGCAACAACGATATTTGGTGTCCCCCAACATGGGACGTTTTCTGTAGTTTTATGGATCTCACGACTAAAACAAAATTCTTCCTCCATTACACGGCCGTATGGCCTTTATTTAAGGAGCACGGAGGCTCAAAACGAAACTAACCGGGACTCTTCCTAATAACTGAATACTAGTACGAATCGTACCAGCGCATGACTCCTTCTCTCTCCTAATTAAACTAAACAATATATTAACTAATTAATCATCCGACCACGCTGATCACAACCAAATAGCTACGTGACCACTACTAGTAGATAGAAAGCAAAATAACACTCTGCTCTGTCACGCGGCTACACAAGAATCAGATTGCCACCTATTTCCAACAAAACACCATCTGTATGGAGGCGTTCTAAAATTGGGCTTCACAGCATCCTACTTCAGTTTAATTGATGGAACCTCAAAACTAAAAGAGCCAAGTTGTAACATGTTTTGAAGATTATCTTTTGCACTAGCAATCACATCACTAGAGGTCGAAGAAGCACGACGGCCGTTGGATGGACATCGTATGGTCACTGCAGCTAGAATCGTTTATAATGACTAAGTTGACAAAGCCCTCGGTACGTGTCAACTTAGTAGGCCCATAGGTCAGCCTCCGAAACGGTGCGCCCCAGATGTCAGGGGGAGGAATCATTTTTTGGGTGGTTGAAGCCAGAATATCCGAGATTGAAGAAGAAGCATGACATCTGTTGGATGGACATCCAACGGCCATTGCTGCTAGAACTGTGTGTTGACTATAAGTTGACAAAGCCTTGCATACGCGTCAACTTACTTTTTTTAGGGGACGCATCAACTTAGTAGGCCCACAAGTGTGTGGCAGAGAACTTATAGCCCATTTGCGATTTGTAAGAATGTACAATCCATTTTTGAATTCTAATGGAATTTACTACAGCCCATTTACAGTTTGTTAAAAGTACATCCCATTTTATAGCAAGGACAACGATTAATAATTTCAACCAACCGTTCAAAACAGAATTCGAAAAAAATTCCCACATTTTGATGGGATCCGGAATATTTTTATCCCGAAATTTCTAGTCAGATTGAATACAATTTCAATATAAATTTGTATTACGTAAAAATCGAACGAAACATTGCACGCGCAACAATTGATGAAATTAAAATTTTCAAAATCCAAAAATAATATTTTATAAACTAATTACATGTTTGGTGCATTTTTTATAGTTACTGCCCAGTTTTTATAATTACATCCCATTTAATATTTATTAGAGCCGATTTTCGTGTTAAGCCTAATGCATCCCTCCTAGGAAAGATTTGCAGCCCAGCAGGGCGGAGAATAACAAGTTGACCTTGCCTGGGTATTCCTCAAAAAAAAGTATAGCTGGGCTAGCCATTTTTAGATTGAAAAAAAATTAATACTGGGCTGGATATCTCGCCTCTGAACAACCCACCCAACTAATACCCTGCTCTCCTCTGAACAACAATGAAAACATCACTCAAGAAAAACTCTGAAGTGATCACACCTCAAAAACACGAATACAACTCGAGCTGCTTGGTCCCGGCTGTAGGTCGCTCCTTGTGCAATTCTCTCGGTTATTGACTACATAGATTGACAATGGTGTGGGACCATGATGTCAGGAAACCAGGAGGAAGCAAAAAAAGTTGTACATAATAAGGGGGCACTTGCATACGTATGACTATGGACCTAGTGGGTCCCTACTATCATCCAGTGAAAATAAAGTCATCTCCTGAATCCTCATGTTCCGTGACCATGTTGACAATGCTCGGCGCCTTGGCGAGTGCAACAACTCGAAGGACGATGGAGAGGGCCTCGCGGGCCCTACGGATGGTCTGATACAATGTCGTTGCTCATTCAGGAAGCCAGGATCATCGGACACCTATGAGCACCTTCGAGAGACTGAGACGGCATGAAACGGTAAGGCCGCGCTTGGGAGCTCAGGTTTATTTCACACATGTATTAAGATACAAGTGTAATTTACTTGTCATCGGAAACAACGCGTAAAATACATGCGTAATGAAACCGAGGGCCTGAGGTCTATAAGTAAAACCGGCGGGTTACACGTGTAATTTGAGATACTAGTGTATATTTTACTAGTCGAAATCGGCCAACCAAGCGCTTCGCCCGAGACCATCTTCTTTTATTTACAAGAGTCAGTTTTACAAGTGGTTTTGGTTGAAAAACGATGATCCAATCACGGCCTAAGATGATGAGTTGGTCGGAAGATCATATGATTTCACCTCTAACCTACCCGAGTTGTCGTATAGGCTATGAATGAAACATGAGACAATGAACTTCTTAAGCACAGAAACAACAAAAAGAGGATGGTCTTCTTAACATGCAAATCATGGGCAGTAGATCAACATGCAAAACAATATGAAGAATTATTCTCAGGAGGCATGGTGAACAGCTCGTGATGCCGCATGCCACAACATTCCAAGCTCAACTTTGCAATCAAACTCACAAGGCCCGACATTACATAGAAAACATTTAGAACAAACTCTTAAAATACCTTACATAAGTCAACATTCATGTGACTATGCATCTCAGCAGAGTAAATATTTACTTCTAAATTGAAGACAGGAATAAGAAAAAACAAGCAACGTTGCTCACAACAAAGGGCGTCCCACTAAAAAATATCAAATGCATGTCTTCTGGCTAACATTAATGAGCAAAAGTTGACATGGTTTTCCAATTCCAATATATTAAACTAATGTCTTCTTGGTAAAATCAATGATTAAACTTTGACAAGCTTTTCCCATTCAAAATATGTAATGCCTATGATTGTGGAACGGGCAGGGTTTGTCATCTGATAGTCCGGTGGCTCAAGGTGACGATAAATGATTGGAGAACCATTCGATGTATTGTGCATGCTGAAGTATTATGGAGGACACGAACCATCTGAACATTTTGTGCAGTTCCACTAAAATCAAGCTGAGCATCCCTATGGATTTCGTATTTATATGCTGCCAGAAAACAAAGACACATCAGCACACACATGAATATTGGCCCCAGTGTCAACCCACCAATCGGTGGACTAACAAATTGAGAGTACGGTAAACAGATTACCATACCCAGATGCCCCATCATTGTTGCTTAGAGTGACATTGACAGACTTGGAGTCCTGTCCTGGCTTCTTCATACTTGTTTGGGCACTTGTTTGCCCAGTGTTCCTCGAAACAACAAGTAAAGCAACCATCTCTCTTTTTGTCTTTCTTCTTACCCTTCTTAATGGCCGACGCTGGCAGCTCCATTCCAACATATAGTCCGGGCTCAAGGTGACGACGAATGATTAGAGAACCATTCGATGTATTGTGCATGATGAAGTATTATGGAGGACACAAACTATCTGAACGTTTTGTGCAGTTCCACTAAAATCAAGCTGAGCATCCCTGTGGATTTCGTATTTATGTGCAGCAAGAATTCAAAGATACATCAGCACACACATGAATATTGGCCCCAGTGTCAACCCACCAATCGTGGACTAATAAACTGAAAGTACGGTAAACAGATTACCATACCCTAATGCCCCATCATTGTTGCTTAGAATGACATTGACAGATTTGGAGTCCTGTCCTGGCTTCTTGTACTTGTTTGGGTACTATTTTCCCAGTGCACTCCACGTGTTGTAGAGTTTCCTATGCTCTCTGCAGACTACACATGTCACCAGCGTCTACTAATACTCTGTAAAGCTTCTCGATCATTCCTTGTGTAATGTAGCGCAAACAGTGACTGCTTCTTTCTGCAAAGTGGTAAGACCAACTGGACCCACTAATGCAGCAGTTTGCCTTAGACACATTGGCTCCTATTGTGCATTTCAACTAAAATCAAAGTCAGAATAAAACCGAGCTTTAACTTTGATATCCTTGTAAGCAACAATAGGTATAAGGGATACAATTATTGAGAAATAATGGTTGATGACTTGTACTCCCTGAAGAAAATCATCAATTGATCTACCTTATCTTAATGGGAAACAAAGTAGGAGACTAGCAATTCTATATCAGTGTGATTCATTCATATTAACTGAGACATTATCTTAACAATGCCTTGTTTCAACATGTATAAAGAAAGACAAAGCAGAAAAGTACCATTCCTAAAACAATGCGACTGATTCATTTTAATAGAGACATTATCTTAACAATACCTTGGTTAAACATGTAGAAAGAACTACAAAGAAGGATAGTACCATTTGTGAAACAATCTACTGATATATAATAACAGCGACATTATCTGAATAATACATTTCTTAAACATGTACTTCGGCCAATCCCTAACAGAAATGGTACTCCCGCCGATCCCTAACAAGTATTGAAGTTTTCAACTAAGATTCAATAGTTAATTCTGAGGAAAGTCGGTACTGACCTTTCAAGACAAAATTTGAAACAACTCGTGAGGAAGACCAAAAAGAGATCTCAACACATATATGGAAATCCGGTCTCCTTTTGTGCAGTTCCACCAAAATTAAGAGAAGCAAAATGTCACAATAGCAACAAGTTGAATAGATATCTCTATTTTAACAGAGGCAAAAAAGGAATCAATTACTGGCCAATAAATGAGGATGAAACATACGACCACAAAAATGGTAATCCCGCCAATCCCTAACAAGTCTTGGAGTTTTGAACTAAGATTTAGTAGTTAATTCTGAGAGTGGCATTGCTTAATTTTACCAGCGTCATTAGATTAACAAAAAGCATAAACAGTTCGAGGGGGAGTGGGCACAACAACAACATGTGCTTCCATCTACTTATAAAGGGGGTGATGCACATTTTGTTGTAACAAAGCAACAAGCATCATGTCTGGGTTGGTCCCATTTTTGTTCACTACTTAATGGGAAAAGACAGGAATACAATAGCTTAAATTCATCATTTATTTAAAACAGTACTAATACAAGTAGCACAGCATCTCAAAGCACACTGCACAATCATGTGGATGAAGGCCTGTACTGACCTTTCATGAGACGACCAACATAAAATACGAATCTACCAACACTAATAGGAAATGCAATCTTGTTTTGTGCAGTTGCACTGAAATCAAGCTAAGTTGCCGGTCTGACAGTTAAGTTTGCTATAGCAACAAGTTGAATAGATATCCCTATTTTAAGAGGCAAAAAGGAAACAGTTACTGGCCAATAAAGGAGGATGAAATGTGCGGCCACAAAAAGAAGCATCTACCTTATCTTGATGGAAAACAAAGTATAGGATAGTAGCATTTCTAAAACGGTTGCATTGATTCATATTAACAGAGAAATTATCTTAAAACAGTTCAGTAGTTAATTCTGAGAGTGGCATTGCTTAATTTTACCAGCGGCATTAGATTAAGAAAAATCATAAACAGTTCCATGGGAGAGTGGGCACAAAAACACCATGTGCTTCCATCTACTTATAAAGGGGGTGATGCATAGTTTGTTGTAACTAAGCAACAAGCATCATGTCTGGGTTGGAACAATTTTTGCCCACTTAATGGTAAAAGACAGCAATTTAATAGCTTCAATTCAACATTTATCCAAAATTGTACCAATACAAATAGCACAACATCTCAAAGCACACTGCAGCATCATGTGGATGAAAGCCTGTACTGACCTTTCATGATATGACGAAGATAAAATACGAATCTGCCAACATGAATAGGAAATCCACTCTCGTTTTGTGTAGTTGCACTGAAATCAAACAAAGTTGTCGGTGTGACATTTAAGTTTACTATAGAAACAAGTTGAATAGATATCCCTATTTTAATAGAGGCAAAAAGGGAAACAATTACTGGCCAACAAAGGAGATGAAACATGCGGCCACAAAAATGGTAATCCCCCCAATCTCTAACAAGTGTTGCAGTTTTGAACTAATATTAAGTAGTTAATTCTGAGAGTGGCATTGCTTAATTTTACCAGCGGCATTAGATTAACAAAAAGCATAAACATTTCCAGGGAGAGTGGGCGCAACAACAACATGTGCTTCCATCTACTTATAAAGGGGGTGATGCAGAGTTTGTTGTAACAAAGCAACAAGCATCATGTCTGGGTTGGTCCCATTTTTGTTCACTACTTAATGAGAAAAGAGAGCAATACAATAGCTTCAATTCATCATTTATTTAAAAAAGTACCAATACAAGTAGCACAACATCTCAAAGCACATTGCACAATCATGTGGATGAAGGCTTGTACTGACCTTTCATGAGATGACCAACATAAAATACGAATCTACCAACACGAATAGGAAATGCAATCTCGTTGTGTGTAGTTGCACTGAAATCAAGCGAAGTTGCCGGTGTGACATTTAAGTTTGCTATAGACACAAGTTGAATAGATATCCCTGTTTTAAGAGGCAAAAGAGGAAACAATTATTGGGCAATAAAGCAGGATGAAACATGCGGCCACAAAAAGAAGCATCTACCTTATCTTGATGGAAAACAAATTATAGGACAGTAGCATTTCTAAAACGGTTGCGTTGATTCATATTAACAAAGAAATTGTCTTAAAACAGTTCATTATTAAATTCTGAGAGTGGCATTGCTTAATTTTACCAGCGGCATTAGATTAAGAAAAAGTATAAACAGGTCCAGGGGAGAGTGGGCACAACAACACCTTGTGCTTCCATCTACTTATAAAGGGGGTGATGCAGAGTTTGTTGTAACAAAGCAACAAGCATCATGTCTGGGTTGAAACAATTTTTGCCCACATAATGGTAAAAGACAACAATTCAATAGCTCCAATTCAACATTTATCCAAAACTATACCAATACAAGTAGCACAACAACTCAAAGCACACTGCAACATCATGTGGATGAAAGCCTGTACTGACCTTTCATGAGATGACAAAGATAAAATACGAATCTACCAACACGAATAGTAAACCACTCTTGTTTTGTGTAGTTGCACTGAAATCAAGCAAAGTCATCGGTGTGCCATTTAAGTTTGCTATAGCAACAGTTGAATAGATAACCCTGTTTTAACTGAGGAAAAAAGGAAACAATTACTGGCCAATAAAGGAGGATGAAACATGTGGCCACAAAAATGGTAATCCCGCCAATCCCTAACAAGTATTGCAGTTGTGAACTAAGATTCAGTAGTTAATTCTGAGAGTGGCATTGCTTAATTTTACCAACGGCATTAGATTAACAAAAAACATAAACATTTCCATGGGAGAGTGGGCACAACAATAATATGTGCTTCCATCTACTTATAAAGGGGGTGATGCAGAGTTTGTTGTAACAAAGCAACAAGCATCATGTCTGGGTTGGTCCCATTTTTGTTCACTACTTAATGGGAAAAGACATCAATACAATAGCTTCAGTTCAACATTTATTTAAAACAGTACCAATACAAGTAGCACAACATCTCAAAGCACACTGCACAATCATGTGGATGAAGGCCTGTACTGACCTTTCATGAGACGACCAAAGATAAAATAAGGATCTGCCAACACGAATAGGAAATCCAATCTCGTTGTATGCAGTTGCACCGAAATCAAGCAAAGTCGCCGGTGTGACATTTAAGTTCGCTATAGCAACAAGTTGAATAGATATCCCTGTTTTAACAGAGGCAAAAAAGGAAACAATTACTGGCCAATAAAGGAGGATGAAACATGCGGCCACAAAAAGAAGCATCTACCTTATCTTGATGGAAAACAAAGTATAGGACAGTAGCATTTCTAAAACGGTTGCATTGATTCATATTAATAGAGAAATTCTCTTAAAACTGTTCAGTAGTTAATTCTGAGAGTGGCATTGCTTAATTTTACCAGCGGCATTAGATTAAGGAAAATCATAAATAGTTCCAGGGGAGAGTGGGCACAACAACACCAAGTGCTTCCATCTACTCCCTCCGTCCCATAATATAAGAGCGTTTTTGACACTAGTGTAGTGTCAAAAACATTCTTATATTATGAGATGGAGGGAGTACTTATAAAGGGGGTGATGCAGAGTTTGTTGTAACAAAGCAACAAGCATCATGTCTGGGTTGGAAATTTTTTTGCCCACTTAATGGTAAAAGATAGCAGTTCAATAGCTTCAATTTAACATTTATCCAAAACAACACAAATATAAGTAGCACAACATCTCAAAGCACACTTCAGCATCATGTGGATGAAAGCCTGTACCGATCTTTCATGAGACCTCAAAGTTAAAGTACGAATCTACCAACACGAATAGGAAATCCACTCTCGTTTTGTGCAGTTGCACTGAAATCAAGCAAAGTCATCGGTGTGACATTTAAGTTTGCTATAGCAACAAGTTGAATAGATATCCCTGTTTTAACAGAGGCAAAAAGGAAACAATTACTGGCCAATAAGGAGGATGAAACATGCGGCCACAAAAAGAAGCATCTCCCTTATCTTGATGGGAAATAAAGTATAGGACAGTAACATTTCTAAAAGGGTTGCATTGATTCATATTAACAGAGAAATTCTCTTAAAACAGTTCAGTACTTAATTCTGAGAGTCACATTGCTTAATTTTACCAGCGGCATTAGATTAAGAAAAAGCATAAACAGTTCCAGGGGAGAGTGGGCGCAACAACACCATGTGCTTCCATCTACTTATATAGGGGGAGATGCAGAGTTTGTTGTAACAAGGCAACAAGCATCATGTCTGGGTTGGTACCATTTTTGTTCACAACTTAATGGGAAAACAGAGCAATACAATAGCTTCATATCAACATTTATTTAAAACGGTACCAATAAAAGTAGCAAAACATCTCAAAACACACTGCACGATCACGTGGATGAAGGAAAGTTCCAACCTGTCATGACGCACACAGGATCACCTATGAATCTGCCAACACGAATAGGAAATCCAAGCTCATTTTGTGCAGTTGCACTGAAATCAAGCAAAGTTGCCAGTGTGATGTTTAAGTTTACTATAGCAACAGGTTGAATAGATATCACTGTTTTAACAGAGGCAAAAAAGGAAACAATTATTGGCCAATAAAGGAGGATGAAACAAATGGCGACAAAAAGAAGCATCTAACTTATCTTGATGGAAAACGAAGTTGGACAGTAGCATCTCTCAAACTGTTGCTTTGATTCATATTAACAGAGACATTCTCTTAAAACAACATTCATTAAGAATGTAATTTACTTTTAACAGTGGCATTGCTTCAATTTTCCAGCAGCATTCTTAGATTAACAACAACAAAATAGTTGTATGGGACATGGGACATGCCAGCACCATGTGCGTCCACACGTATAAACGGGTGATGCAGAGTGTGTAGCCAAGCAGCATATCTGCGTTGGTCCCATATTTTTTCTCTTTGAACCTTTTTCCTATGTGAGGGCAGCAAATCTAGTCCTGCACAGACTACTCGACCCCAAGTTTCTTTCCCTTTTCAACAAAGAGATCGGTTCCTTACAGATGTGTGTACTGGGTTACCCCCTTTCTCCCTTTTCGACCAACAAAGAGGTTGTATAGCCAGTGTATACTACTTTCCCTCCCTCCTTTCCTCATCGAACCACGTCCTAGATTCATGCTCCACCCCACCGCACCCTTCTTTCCTCTTTGAATCAAGACCTAGATTCGACTACAGAATCGAAAAAGACCCGCATGCAGCTAGAGCAATGATGGTTTCAAAGAAACTTATACCTTAGGGTCGTCGGGATGTGGCAAGGCATGCGGAGGGAGGCCGGATCTACCCACACTATGTACGCTAGCAAGGAAGAAGGGGTCCGTGGCCCTCCCGCACAGGCGCTGGGTGAAAGAGAACAACACAGCCGGCAGTGGATTGCCTCCCTCGCCGAAGGTGATAGAGTGAATGCCGCACCTCCTCCCCTTCCTGGTGCGATGGGATCCAGACGCCTCCTTGACCAGCTGTGAGCGGGGAGAGAGAGAGACAGAGGCCACAAAGTAGTCTTGTTTAGATCTGGTGAAGAGGGTGAGAGACTATGAATATAGCAAACCCTAGCAAAGGAACGCTGAGCCTCCAGCGTGTATCTATATATGTAGTGCAGCAAGAGTGTGGAGAGTGCAAACCCTAGCGAACAAGCGATGAGGCTCCAACTTATTGTAACATCCAAAAATTTCAATTTAGAATGTTATACATAGGTCATCATATGCATATCATATTTTATTTGCATTTTTGGGTTGATCCTAGAAATCCTAAGCAACTCAAGGACCCACAGAGAGAGTTGGGGATTTCACTATTTTCATATTTGAATTTTTCACAAATTTTGAAAAGGGGATCATTTTGGTTTTAATAAATTTTTCCAAACATTTTCAATATCAAAATAAATGAGAGGAGATAAAAGGACTTCTCCAAAATAATTATTTGGATTTTATTGCTATTTTCTTTGAATTAGAAAAATATGCATTATTTTCAAAATTTGCATTTTAGGCCAGAAATGTTCACTCTGTTCTAAATATTTTATTTAGAGAGTGAAATTGTTTTTTTGGCATTTTTAGAATTTATTTTATATTTATTTAGGGATTTTCCTTTTCGGCGGAATTTATTTAAAAAAAAGTTTCATGGACCAAGCTAGGCCAAAGGCCCAGCCGGCCCGCTGCCCGCCGCCTTCCCCGCTGAGCACCACGGTGCCCGCAGCGGACTCCGCACGGAGTCTGGCTCCAAGCCGCCCCGTCGCCCCCTGCCCCAAGCCAACACCCCCTGGCCCCTTTAAAACCCAAGCCGCCCCCGCCCGACGTTCCCCACGCTGCCCTGCACCACCACCGCCGCCTGCGCCGCCTCCGCCGCAGCCCGTCGCCCCTACTCCGCTGCCGCCGCCACCGCGCAACCGCCGCCACATGCTGACCCCGCCGCCTCGCCGAGCCACCCATGCGCCGGAGCCGCCGCCCCGCCCGCCGGATCGCGCCGTCTCACCGCCGCCGTTGACCTTGTCGACGTCGCCGGTTTTTTTCCGGTTTCGGTATAAAACCGTTCATTTTTTATAAACCCTAGTTCGGTTTTTTTATTTTCCTCGGTTTTCTTCGGTTAGGGTTATTTTACGAACGTTCGTTCGTTAGTTCGTTTTAACGAATGAATCCATTCGTTTGCCTCTGTTAGCGGACGTTCACGCCATAGTCTTTTTCTTTTATTTTACTTTTTGGCCAGGGACCTATCCACGATTATTTTTATGACAGATTAGCCCCTGATCTTCAAACCCTCGCAACTTTTTAACCGGTAGTCCAAATCCAGTGAAACCAACGCCAAAATCTTCGTCTCGAGCCCCTCTTTCCGGTTAAGCAACTTGAACATGGTTTTGACAATTTCAAATTTGGTTTCAAGCAGATTTGAATTCGAATTTCTTTTGATTGTAGTTTCAGTTTCGTAGCTCCGATTTGATCGATTCTTTTTCCAAATCGAAGATCTTTAGTTGAACCTTCAGATTGGACCTTCTTATTTGAGTTTTAGACTTGAATCTATGCTTGAGTGATTATGTATGTTATTGTTTGTTTGCGATAGAATACCTGGAGTGCGAAGCGTGCTACTACGAGTCTCTAGGTTTTGCAGATCGTCAGCAAGGCAAGTAACACTTTGATCATACCCCTTTATTACCCAGTTTTATACATTAGTTAGAATCCTCAAACATTGCATGAGTAGGATCCTTTAACATGTGGGTTTCGGAAGTAGATGATGAGGTAGAACCTATTGTCCTTTTATTATCAAACCCTTGGGAGTTACTTCTACGTTATGCTTAGGTTGCCATGCTATGCTCGTAGACGTGGTATGGTTTGAGTGATCCATGACAGATGTGAGATTGTTAATTAATGGTTAACTTAAGGTGGCTACTTAAATACACATCTGGGTGGATTGGTTGCAAGCACCTAGGGATATACCAGTGTTGTCTTTTGGTTCGCCACCCAGGCTCAAAGGGACCATAAGATTATTCATGCTAGAAACTTCCGTGTGCAGCCACAAGCTATTATGGGCTCTAGCATAGTTGAGTATGTTTCATGACCTCTTTCAGTGGTGGGCTAGCAGATGTAGGGGAAAGTAGGTGTAACTGTCCACCTAGAGTAAAGAGTTAATGCTTCTGAAAGACTATGTCTCGGTCATCTGTTTCTCAAACACCTTGTAGTGCAAGAAATCCAAAGGAGGAGATCGAGTCTTGTGGGGAGAAGTACGCAAACCTCTGCAGAGTGTACAAACTAATCATGGTTAGCCGTGTCCCCGGTTATGGACATCTTGAGTATCTGGTTCTTGAATCATCATGCTGATCTCGTCACTCTAAATTAATTTGTTGGGTTGTTAACTACTGTTTAATTGGGATTGAGATGGGGTTACCATTCTCAATGTTTATCAACTACCATGATACTTAAACAAAATATATTGCTTTGTTGCAGGAAAAAATTGGCTTTTCGCAAAAACATTATAACCATAGAGCCGCCACCAGCCATATATGCATGTAGTGATAGCATTTACTTGTTCATTGCTCTATTGTGTTATATCATGTAGTGATATCATGTTGCAGACTTTTCAGATGAAGAGTTAGGTGCGCTAGGTCATTTGTCGTGCACTCAGCTATGCCGTTGGAGTTGATGGACTCACTTTATCTTCCAAGCCTTCCATTGTTATCTTATTTAGATGGCCTTAAGCCATATTATTGTATTAAGTTCTCTCTTGAGACTATCGATGTAATAAGTGTGTGATTGCTACTCTGTTATAAATCCTTCGAAGTACAGTGTGTGTCAGCATTACCGATCCAGGGATGACACTTATGCACAGAGATTTGACTGTTTGAGGTCAGATCGCTACAAGTTGGTATCAGATTCTAAATGTAGGACATGACCACTAAGTTAAGCCATATGCCACTCTTCTCTACCCATTTCTGACTCCTCTCCCTTTTTCCACTATAGGATGGCGGACTCAAGGAACAAGTTTGCACAACCGGATGAAGACACACCTTTTGGACGACACTTGAAGGAAGTCACTAGGTACCTGAACATCGGAATACCAAGCTTCATCGGGACCTACACCGACACTTTACCAGAAGAGGAGCGTTGGATGATTCTAGTTCAAGTTCCAGGAAGGACATTCATGCTAGTTACTGAGCCCATAGAATTTTCCTTTGATGCACCAACCTGGAGTCTAGGAAAGAGCATGACAGCCCACATCGCCATGGGACGCATCGGCAAAGTTTGTAAGAAGGATCTTAAGGACACCATCTACCATATGTGGGCGCCGAGATGAGCAATGGGAGATGATCAGCACCAAGAGGGACAGGTCCATTGTAGCTTTCATCCAGGAGTTAAAGCAGCACATTCGTCGCCAGGAGAACCAGATGTGCGCAAGCATGATAGATCTGAAGAAGTTGATGACTAGGAACATGGAGCTTGAAGAGGAACTCAAGTCTACACGCGACAGATATGAGGAGGAAATCACAATACTAGTGGAGAAGAATGACGACCTGACAAGGAAGCTAGGAGTATTCATGGGAGACCCTGCGCCAGGAGGAGATGACGACCATCCTAAGGACTACATCATCATCGACGACACCGACTACGACCCCGATAGTAGTGATGATGATTACGAAGACAAAGCTGGAGTGGACATCATGGAGTCTTCCACTGATCAAAATTTCTAGTCGACCACCATATTATGGATTGTATGCCCTTGTTTGAATTGATTGGTGTGCTATGAATGTGTTTGTCTCATGTGCATATGGGTAGTGCCTTCTCACTAGACCTCACTCTATTCTAATCTCTCCGCTCTAAACCCATCAGATGCTTCCGAGACGTGACCCCGGATTTGTCTTCCCACCGGAGCTCGCTCAATTGATCCAACAGCAGAATACCATGATGCGGTTTCTAGTCCAGAACCAAGGCAACAACAACAACCCACTGCCACCACCTCCAGTTGACAACTTAGCTCATTTTCTGAGGTTGCAACCGCCGGTGTTTTCCAGTAGCACCGACCCAATAGTTGCTGATGACTGGCTCCATAGGAGTGGAAGGGAGTTGACCACCGCAGGTTGCACAGATGCAGAGAAGGTGCGTTTTGCCGCACATCAATTAGATGGACATGCAGCCTCATGGTGGGAGAATTGCACAGCCACTTTCCCCATAGCCAATGTCACTTGGGAGCAGTTTGAGCAAGTATTCCGCACTACACATGTCTCAACTGGATCTATGAGCATGAAGAAGCATGAGTTTCGCAACTTACACCAGGGAAACTGCACTATGGGGCAGTACGTGGATGAGTTCAGTAAGTTAGCCCGCTATGCCCCAGATGATGTGGCCACAGATGCTGCGAAGTAGGAGAAGTTTATGGAAGGGCTGAATGATGAGATGAGTATGCAGTTAATGGTGGCAACATTTAACAACTACCAGGAGTTGGTAGACAAGGATCTTATGATTGAAGGGAAGCAGTAGCAGATTGAGAGCCGCAAAAGGAAGTATGGACAAGGGAAGTACAATTTAGGAGCTCAGCACAAGCCTCGTTTTACCCCGAACTCGGGAGGATATACCCATAACCATGGAGGCCACACGCACAATGGAGGAAGTTCGCATAACCATAGTGGCTCTAAGAATGGAAATGCGAATGGAGTAGGTAGCAACTAGAACCGCTCTAACCCGGCCACACCTGCCAAGAAGGACCAAAGTCACATTACTTGTTCCAAGTGCGGGAAGACTGGACATTATGCCAATGAGTGTTTTGAAGAAAAGAATGGAAATGGCAATGGAAGCTCTGGGAAGAAGCCCAACCCTTTCAATAGGGGACAAGTGAACCACATGAACGTAGAGGAGGTTGAAGAGCAGCCAGATGTAGTTATTGGTAAGTTTTTGGTTAAGTCTTTTACTGCAATCGTTCTTTTTGATACTGGTGCATCGTATTCATACATATCAACGGGATTTGTGGATAAGTATAAGTTGCCCACTAAAGTTCTTAGGACACCTATGTTAGTAAGCTCGCCAGGAGCGGAGTATATGGCAAGCCAAGGATGTTTTCAGATGCCCTTGACCATAGATAGGCATGTTTTCCCCTTAGACCTAATAATTTTGGAGTCACAAGGATTGGATTTGATACTAGGCATGGATTGGTTATCGATGTATGGAGGAAACATCGATTGCGCCAGTAAGTCAATTCTGCTCACCACCCTAGAGGGAAAAAGGATTAAGTATGTATCTAGGCATGCGCCTAGGAGGACCCAAGTAAATTCCCTCTCGGGAGTTGTTCAGGAGGAAGTGCCTGTTGTGAAGGATTACCCAGATGTATTTCCAAGGGAATTACCAGGCATGCCGCCAGATCGAGACATTGAGTTTTTGATAGAGCCGTTGCCAGGCACCAGACCAATATCAAAGAAACCATACCGGATGCCCGCAAACGATCTGGAGGAGATTAAGAAGCAGATTAAGGAGTTATTGGAGAAAGGATACATTCAACAAAGTTCATCACCATGGGGAGCCCCAGTGCTTTTGGTTGACAAGAAAGATGGATCTTTGAGAATGGTTGTTGATTATCGTGCATTGAATGAAGTAACGATCAAGAACAAGTACCTACTGCCGATGATCAATGATTTGTTTGACCAGCTGCAAGGAGATAAAGTATTCTCCAAGATCGATCTGCGATCAGGATACCACCAGCTAAAGATCCGAGAACAGGATATACCTAAGACAGCCTTCACCGCAAGGTACGGGCTATATGAGTATACGGTAATGTCATTTGGATTGACTAACGCCCTAGCCTATTTCATGAGTATGATGAATAAGGTGTTCATGGAATTTTTGGATAAGTTTGTAGTGGTGTTCATTGATGATATTTTGGCATACTCGAAGAATGAAGAGGAACACAAGGAGAATTTGCGTTTAGTTCTCAAGAAGCTCAGGGAACATCAACTATATGCCAAGTTCAGCAAATGTGAGTTTTGGTTGAAGGAAGTTGTATTCCTTGGACATGTTATATCAGAGAGGGTATAGCAGTAGACCCCACCAAGGTTTAGTCAGTCACCGATTGGATAGTACCCACCTCAGTAGGAGAGATCCGCACTTTTCTTGGACTCGCGGGATATTACCGGGGATTCATTGAGAATTTTTCTAAGATTGTGAAGCCTATGACGGAGTTTTTGAAGAAGGACACCAAGTTCTAATGGACAGATGAATGTGAGGCAAGTTTTCAGGAGTTTAAGAAATGTTTGGTTACAGCCCCAGTGCTGATTCTGCCGGATATACGTAAGGATTTCCAAGTGTATTGCGATGCTTCTCGCTTAGGACTTGGAGGTGTACTCATGGAAGATGGAAGAGTGGTTTCATATGCCTCGCATCAGCCTCAACGACATGATTTGAATTATGCTACACATGATTTGGAGTTGGCAGCCGTAGTGCATGCACTCAATACTTGGAGACACTTTCTTATTGGAAATCAATGTGATGTGTACACGGATCATAAGAGTTTGAAGTACATTTTCACACAGAAGGATCTGAATCCCATGCAAAGGAGATGGTTGGAGCTTATAAAGGATTATGATATGAAGTTGCACTATCATCCAGGCAAGGCCAATGTCATAGCAGACGCTTTGAGCCGAAAGAGTTATGCCAATACCCTTGTAAGCGGGGTATTTCTGCAGGAGTTAGTTGAAAATCTCAGGGAGCTTCGTTGGGAGATAGTACCTAGAGGTTTTGTCGCAACAATGGAGGTTCAGTCAACATTATTGGGAAAGATTCGAGAAGCTGAGAAGGATGATAAGGAAATTGCTGAGATAAAGGAGAAGATGAGTAAAGGAAAAGCCAAGGGTTTTCGTGAGGATGAGCACGACACCTTATGGGTTTAGGACCATGTTTATGTACCCAATAATGCAGAGATCAGGGAGTTAATACTTCAGGAAGCTCATGACTCACCATACTCGATACACCCCAGAAACACCAAGATGTATTTGGATTTGAAGGAGCGTTTCTGGTGGACAGGAATGAAGAAGGATATTGCCGAGTATGTAGCCGTATGTGATGTATGTCAGAGAGTGAAGGCAGAACATCAGAAGCCAGCAGGATTACTGCAGCCTATGCCGATACCCGAATGGAAGTGGGATAAGCTTGACATGGATTTCATCACCGGATTACCCAGGACCCGATCAGGATATGATTCAATCTAGGTAGTAGTGGATCGTTTGACCAAAGTAGCTCATTTTATCCCAGTGAAAACCACCTATACAAGTGCAAAGTTGGCCAAAATATATATGACTAGGATTGTATGTCTACATGGAGTTCCAAGGACCATCGTATCAGATAGAGGGACACTGTTTACTTCAAAGTTCTGGCGCCAGCTGCACCAGACTTTGGGAACCAGACTAGAGTTTAGTACAACTTCTCATCCACAGACAGATGGCCAGACCAAGATAGTCAATCAGATTCTGGAGGACATGTTGAGAGCCTGTGCGCTAGATTAGGGATCTAGTTGGGATGATAATTTGGCCTACACGGAGTTCTCATACAACAACAACTACCAAGCCAGTTTGAAGATGGCACCTTTCAAAGCTTTGTATGGAAGAAGGTGCAGGACACCGTTGATGTGGGTTGAAGTTGGAGACAAATAGTTGTTTGGACCAGATATGATTAAAGAGTCCGAAGAGAAGGTTAAGTTGATTCGCGACAGACTAAAGGTAGCTCAGTCCAGGCAAAAGAGTTATGCAGACTCAAAACACAAGGAGGTAGTTTACGAAATCGGAGATAGAGCATATCTTCGTGTGTCACCCCTCCGAGGAGTTAAAGGAAAGTTAGCCCCAATATTTGTAGGACCATACCGAGTTTTGGAACGTATGGGAGAAGTGGCCTACAAGTTGGAGTTACCCGAAGGACTGTCAAGAGTTCATGATGTGTTTCACGTTTCCCAGTTGAAGAAGTGCCATGCTGAGATGGACGATATTCCTCTGAGAGATACAGTGCCCCTGGAAGCAATACAATTGGATAGTGATTTGACTTACAAGGAGAAACCAGTCAAGATTCTTGAGTTTGCCAGTCGTGTTACACGCAACGAGGTTATCAAGTTCTGCAAAGTTCAGTGGAGCCACCATACCGAGGAGGAAGCCACCTGGGAGCGAGAGGAAGACCTACGGAAAGACCACCCACACCTATTTTCTAGCCAACCCGAATCTCGAGGGCGAGATTCATCTTAAGGGGGGCGGGTAGGTTTTGTAACATCCCAAATTTTCGATTTGGAATGTTATACATAGGTAATCATATGCATATCATATTTTATTTGCATTTTTAGGTTGATCCTAGAAATTCTAAGCAACTCAAGGACCGACGGAGAGAGTTGGGAATTTCACTATTTTCATATTTGAATTTTTCTTAAATTTTGAAAAGATGATCATTTTGGTTTTAATTATTTTTTCCAAATATTTTCAATATCAAAATAAATGATAGGAGATAAAAGGACTTCTCCAAAATAAAGAGAAATATTGGAGGAAAAATATTAAAATCAAATAATTAATTTATTTGGATTTTATTGCTATTTTATTTGAATTATAAAGGTATGCATTATTTTCAAAATTTGCATTTTAGGCCAGAAAAATGTTCACTTTGTTCTAAATATTTTATTTAGATGGTGAAAATTGTTTTTGGCATTTTTAGAATTTTTTAAATATTTTTTAAGGATTTTTCCTTTTTGGTGGAATTTATTTAAAAGAAGTTTCCTGGACCGACCTGGGCAGAAGGCCCAGCCGGCCCGCTGCGCGCCGCCTTCCTCGCCGAGCACCACCGTGCCCGTGGCGGACTCCGCACAGAGTCCGGCTCTGAGCCACCCCGTCGCCCCCTGCCCCAAGCCACCACCCCCTCAGGCCCCTTTAAAACCCCAGCCACCGCCCCTCGTCCCCCACACCGCCCCGCACCCCCACCACCGCTGCCTGCGCCGCACGCCGCCCCGCGCTGCTGCTGCTTCGCTGCCGCCACCGCTCAACCGCCGTCCCGCGCTGACCCCACCGGCTCGCCGAGCCACCCGCGCGCCGGATCGCGCCATCTCGCCGCCGCCGTTGACCTCGTCGTCGCCACTGGTTTTTTTCGGTTTAGGTATAAAACCGTTTGGTTTTTATAAACCCTAGTTCTGTTTGTGTTCTTGGTTTTCTTCAGTTAGGGTTATTTTATGAACATTCATTCGTTAGTTCGTTTTAACGAACGAATCCATTCGTTTGCCTCTGTTAGCGAACGTTCGCGCCATAGTTTTTTCTTTTCTTTTATTTTTCGGTCAGGGACCTATCCGTGATTATTTTTATCGTAGATTAGCCCCTAATCTTCAAACCCTCACAACTTTTTAACCATTATCCAAAATCTTCGTCTCGAGCCCCGCTTTGCAGTTAAACAACTTGAACATGGTTTTGACAATTTGAAATTTGGTTTCAAGCAGATTTGAATTCGAAGTTCTTTCGATCGTAGTTTCAGTTCCCTAGCTCCGATTTGATCAATTCTTTTTGCAAATCGAAGCTCAGTTGAACTTTCAGATTGGATCTTCTTATTGGAGTTTTACCCTTGCATCTATGCTTGAGTGATTATGTATGCTATTGTTTGTTTGCGATAGAATACCCGGAGTGCGAAGCATTCTACTACGAGTCTCTAGTTTTTGCAGATCGTCAGCAAGGTAAGTAATACTTTGATATTACCCCTTTATTACCCAGTTTTTATCCATTAGTTACAATCTTCAAATATTGCATGAGTAGGATCCTTTAACATGTGGGTTTGGGAAGTAGATGATGAGGTAGAACCTATTGCCCTTTTATTATCAAACCCTTGGGAGTTACTTCTACGTTGTGCTTAGGTTGCCATGCTATGCTCATAGACGTGGTTTGGTTTGAGTGATCCATGATAGATGTGAGATTGTTAATTAATGGTTAACTTAAGGTGGCTACTTAAATACACATCTGGGTGGATTGGTTGCAGGCACCTGGGGATATACCAGTGTAGTCTTTTGGTTCGCCACCCAGGCTCAAAGGGATCATAAGATTATTCATGCTAGGAACTTCCGTGTGCAGCCACAAGCTATTATGGGCTCTAGCATAGTTGAGTTTGTTGCATGACCTCTTTAAGTTGTGGGCTAGCAGATGTAGGGGAAAGTAGGTGTAACTATCCACCCAGAGTAAAGAGTTAATGTTTCTGAAAGACTGTGTCTCGGTCATCCATTTCTCAAACACCCTGTAGTGCGAGAAATCCAACGGAGGTGACCGAGTCTTGTGGGGAAAAGTGCGCAAACCTCTGCAGAGTGTACAAACTAATTATGGTTAGTCGTGTCTCCGGTTATGGCCATCTTGAATCATCATGTTGATCTAATCACTCTTGTTAACTACTATTTAATTGGCATTGAGATGGGGTTACCATTCTCAATGTTTATCACCTACCATGATAGTTAAACAAAATATATTCCTTTGTTGTAGGGAAAAATTGGCTTTTCGCAAAAACATTGTAACTATAGAGCCTCCACCAGCCATATATGCATGTAGTGATAGCATTTACTTGTTCATTGCTATATTGTGTTATCTTGCCAGCATATTCCATGTGCTAACCCATTTTGGGCTGCAACATATCATGTTGCAGACTTTTCAGAGAAAGAGTAAGGTGCGCTAGGTCATTTGTCGTGCACTCGGCTATGCCGTTGGAGTTGATGGACTCACTTTATCTTCCAAGCCTTCCGCTATTATCTTATTTAGATGGCCTTAAGCCATATTATTGTATTAAGTTCTCTCTTGAGACTATCGATGTAATAAGTGTGTGATTGCTACTCTGTTATAAATCCTTCGAAGTACTCTGTGTGTCAGCATTACGATCCAGGGATGACACTTATGCACAGAGATTTGATTGTTTGAGGTCAGATCTCTACACTTATATAGTGTACTATATATATATATTGTATTACGAACTGAGCTCCGGTGCCTTAACTGCACCAGCCTTTGGCTGTATGACAGGTGGGCCAGCCACATTTTGGGCCCACTGATACGTCTCCAACGTATCTATAATTTTTGATTGCTCCATTCTATATTATCCACTGTTTTAGACATTATTGGGCTTTATTTTCCACTTTTACATTATTTTTGGGACTAACCTATTAACCGGAGGCCCAGCCCAGAATTGTTGTTTTTTTGCCTATTTTAGGGTTTCGAAGAAAAGGAATATCAAACGGAGTCCAAACGGAATGAAACCTTCGTAAATGTGATTTTCTCATCAGATAAGATCCAGGAGACTTGGACCCTCCGTCAAGAAAGCCACGAGGTGCTCACGAGGGTAGGGGGCGCACCCCCTAGGGAGCGCCCCCTACCTCGTGGGCCCCTCGAAGCTCCACCGACGTACTTCTTCCTCCTATATATATCCACATACCCCCAAACGATCGGGGACGGAGCCAAAAAGCTAATTCCACCGCCGCAACTTTCTGTATCCACGAGATCCCATCTCGGGTCCTGCTTCGGAGCTCTGTCGGAGGGGGCATCGATCACGAGGGCTTCTACATCATCATCCAAGCCCCTCCGATGAAGTGTGAGTAGTTTACTTCAGACCTATGGGTCCATAACTAGTAGCTAGATGGCTTCTTCTCTCTTTTTGGATCTCAATACAATGTTCTCCCCCTCTCTCATGGAGATCTATTTGATGTAATCTCCTTTTTGCGGTGTGTTTGTTGAGACCGATGAATTGTGGGTTTATGATCAAGTCTATCTATGAATAATATTTGAATCTTCTCGGAATTCTTTTATGTATGATTGGTTATCTTTGCAAGTCTCTTCGAATTATCAGTTTGGTTTGGCCTACTAGATTGGTTGTTCTTGCCATGGGAGAAGTGCTTAGCTTTGGGTTCAATCTTGCGGTGTCCTTTCCCATTGACAAAAGGGGCAGCAAGGCACGTATTGTATTGTTGCCATCGAGGATAACAAGATGGGGTTGTTATCATATTGCATGAAACTATCCCTCTACATCATGTCATCTTGCTTAAGGCATTACTCTGTTTTTAACTCAATACTCTAGATGCATGCTGGATAGCGGTCGATGAGTGGAGTAATAGTAGTAGATGCAGAATCGTTTCGGTCTACTTGTCTCGGACGTGATGCCTATATACATGATCATACCTAGATATTCTCATAACTATGCTCAATTCTGTCAATTGCTCAACAGTAATTTGTTCATCCATCGTAGAATACTTATGCTCTTGAGAGAAGCCACTAGTGAAACCTATGGCCCCCGGGTCTCTTTCTCATCATATCAATCTCCATCACTTTACTATTGCTTTTCTTTTACTTTGTTTTTACTTTATTTATTTTGCATCTCTATGCCAAAAATACCAAAAAAATATTATTTATTATCAGTACCAGATCTCACTTTCGTAAGTGACCGTGAAGGGATTGACAACCCTAAGCGCGTTGCTTGCGTTGAGCTATTGTTTTTGTGTAGGTACGAGGGACTCAAGCGTAGCCTCCTACTGGATTGATACCTTGGTTCTCAAAAACTGAGGGAAATACTTACGCTACTTTGCTGCATCATCACTTCCTCTTCGGGGAAATCCAATGTAGTGCTCAAGAGGTAGCACCCACCTGTCATACACCCAAAGGCAGGTGCACTAAGTCAATGAGGCTGCGTCCATATAGTACTTGTGTATACTACTAATATATAGCGGAGTGGTTTTCTTATTCTCTCCATAACAATCGTTTTAAATTGTGTATGTACGAAAGAAAACTCTTTATTTAACGTACCAGTGAAGAAAACTAAGTACTTCCGATGAACTAATAACGATCCACGCATCCTGGACGCACTTCCTGTCCTTCACGTGCGGTACACATCACACTTATTTAGGCAAAATAGATGATGTGGCATGTAATTAATGAATAAAGAGAGCCATGTGGTAACATAGATAGTTAGTGTAACGTCACATATATCAAGAACAGATGAGTCTTCAACCTAATAAATGAAGTGATGCATGACACAACACATATGTTACTACCCACTATGGAGGTAGTAACATAGACTAAGTAACATATGCATGTTACTACTCTAAGTTACTCCCCACTGTGACTAGTCTAAGTGAACAACCACACATGCACAAAATTATCGGGAACGTGTGAGAGTGTGTACAAATAAAGAATTTTAATTTCAATTATCGGGAAGGTTTGAGAGTATGTACTGTTTGCCCTCTCTCAATAATTATGGTTTGTTGTGTTCGGCCTAAACTTGGTCAAACTTTACAAAGTTTGACTTCAATCAAATCTAATATGCAGAGTAAATAAAAATGGAGGGCTACTACGTCCATCTGGGTTTTTAGTTGACACCATTTTTTAATCAAAGTTAATAGCTGGACAAATAAAATTACAAGGGAGCTGAAGACAAAGTTGTGAGAAGGCTTAGAAATCATTACAAAACTTATGCTCATAGTACCAACATCGATCCTTCTTCGAGGAAACATTTGGTTCATAGCCAATTGTGTGATAAAATTGCACCAACGTGAAAGACGACTGCATATCCAACGCAAGCAATGTGAACTGATGAAGGATATCATCTTTGTGGGTAACAAGCAAAGAGAACTGATGGAAGACAACTTGTTTTTCGTGGAAAATGAACCAGCTTCACCAGCCGACGCAACCATGAGGCGTAACCATGAGCATCGATAGGTCATCATGGTGATACATCATCCATTTGTCATCAAGTTTGGGTGAGGCACCTATGAATTTCGGCAAATCCTCACTGTGGTCTATTTCTTCTCATTAATCAAGTTTGAGGAAGGAAGAACCACGTGCAGAGGACAGTGAGGCGGAACAATAATGGCCATCCAATTTATGCAGTTCCACTAAAATTGAGGAAGACATGCCCGGATATGGAGATAGGCATCATTGTTTGCAAAAATATAAAAAAGGGATATAGTGTTGTTACTTTGTTTTGGCAGTGGTACAAGATTAACGACATTTAGAGCATGTGTATATTTGGACGACCATATAGACAAGCTGTTGGACGCCTGTTTTCGGCTCACGTCGTGGAAAACGAGTATAGACATCCATATAGACAAGCTATTGGAGATGCTCTAAACCAGGATACCCGAGAAAAAAACATTTCTTCATTTAACCAGTGATAGTATTAGATTAGCAGCAGCAATAGGAGCATATGCACAATGACCGCACAACCACCATGTACTTTTTGTCAAAACAACATGTATACCTCCACCGAGGCATAAATCAGGACAACTTTTCGAGTGGCATTTCCTCTATCATAGTAGGTGATGTTGGACCAGCCGACGAACCCTAGCTACTATACATGGGGAGCTAGGGGGTAGTCGCATAGAAGAAAACCCGCATGCAGCAACCTAGGGAGCTGGACCAGTACAAGAAGTTATACCTCAGGTGGGCGAGATGTCGCTTAGGCGGGCGGGCGGGATCTGCCCACATGACGGCAGCGAACAAGGGCGCGGAGGACCTTCGTCCGCACTGGCTCCGAGAGGACTGTGTGCATCAGCTTCCTCTATCGCTGACGGCGACAATGTCAATGCTGCACCTCCTCACCTCCCACAGCGGACGGGATTCGGCCGGATCTGTGACCACCGGTGAGGAGAGAGATAGAGTGGACACAGTCATCTTATTTTGATATGGAGAGGGTGAGAGAGCGAGACGAGAGAAACCCTATCAAACCAGAGGCTATATATACAATGGAGTAAAAAAATCTCTCCATAGCAGTGGTTTTAAATAGAATACGCGTGTTCCCGAAAAAAGAAACAAAAAGTGGCGGACAATTTTTAATGTACCTGCTACCTCTTGAGCACTGCGTTGGTTTTCCCTTGAAGAGGAAAGGATGATGTAGCAAAGTAGCGTAAGTATTTCCCTCATTTTTTGAGAACCAAGGTATCAATCCAGTAGTAGGCCACACGCAAGTCCCTCGTACCTACACAAACAAATAAGAACCTCGCAACCAACGCGATAAAGGGGTTGTGAATCCCTTCACGTTCACTTACAAGAGTGAGATTTGATAGAGATAATAGTGATAAGATAAATATTTTTGGTATTTCTACGATATAGATTGAAAGTAAAGATTGCAAAGTAAAATAGATTGGAAACTTATATGATGGAAAATAGACCCGGGGGCCATAGGTTTCACTAGTGGCTTCTCTCAAGATAGCATAAGTATTACGGTGGGTGAACAAATCACTGTCGAGCAATTGATAGAAAAGCGAATAATTATGAGAATATCTAGGCATGATTATGTATATAGGCCTCATGTCCGCGACAAGTAGACCGACTCCTTCCTGCATCTACTACTATTGCTCCACACATCGACTGCTATCCAGCATGCATCTAGAGTATTAAGTTCATAAGAACAGGGTAACACATTAGGTAAGATGACATGATGTAGAGGGATAAACTCAAGCAATATGATATAAACCCCATCTTTTTATCCCCGATGGCAACAATACAATACGTGTCGTTTCCCTTTCTGTCACTGGGATCGAGCACCGCAAGATTGAACCCAAAGCTAAGCACTTCTCCCATTGCAAGAAATATCAATCTAGTAGGCCAAACCAAAATAATAATTCGAAGAGACTTGCAAAGATAACCAATCATGCATAAAAGAATCCAGAGAAGAATCAAATATTGTTCATAGATAGACTTGATCATAAACCCACAATTCATCGGATCTCGACAAATGCACCACAAAAAGAGTTGCATCGAATAGATCTCCAAGAAGATCGAGGAGAACTTTGTATTGAGATTCAAGAGGCCATCTAGCTAATAACTATGGACCCGAAGGTCTGAAGTAAACTACTCACACATCATCCGAGGGGCATGCAGTTGATGTAGAGGCCCTCCGTGATCGATGCCCCCTTCGGCGGAGCTCCGGAAAAGTCCCCAAGATGGGAATAGGGTTTCATGGTGCTTCTGGATGTTTTCGGGGTATGTGAACATATATAGGAGGAATAAGTAGGTCGGTTGAGCCACGAGGCGCCCACGAGGGGGAGGGCGTGCCCAGGGGGTAGGCGCGCCCCTGCCTCATGGACACCTCGTTCGTTTCTTGACGTCCACTCCAAGTCCTCTGGATCATATTTGTTCCAAAAATCACGCTCCCGAAGGTTTCATTCCGTTTGGACTCCGTTTGATATTCCTTTTCTATGAAACACTGAAATTGGCAAAAAAACAACAATTTGCACTGGGGCTTGGGTTAATAGGTTACTCCCAAAAATAATATAAAAGTTTAAAATAAAGCCCATTAACATCCAAAACAAATAATATAATAGCATGGAACAATTAAAAAATTATAGATACATTAGAGACGTATCAAGCATCCCCAAGCTTAATTCCCGCTCGTCCTCGACTAGGTAAATGACAAAAACAGAATTTTTGAATGTGGAATGCTTTCTAGTATGTTCTTCAATGTATTTTTCTCTATTGTGGCATGAATGTTCATATCCGAAAGATTCAAGATAAAATTTTATTGTTGATAGAGAAATAGTAATACTCCAAGTATGCTAATCAAGCAATTATGTCTTATCAAAATAACATAGCCAAAGAAAACTTGTCCCTACAAAATCATATAGTTTGGCCATGCTTCATTTTTGTCACACAAAATGCTCTCATCATGCACAACCCCGATGACAAGCCAAGCAATTGTTTCATACTTAGCCTTTTCAAACTCTTTCAACTTTTACGCAATATATGAGCGCAAGCTATGAACATAGCACTATGGGTGGAATAGAATATGATGATTGAGGTTGTGTGAGAAGACAAAAAGGGAGAAAGTCTCACATTGACGCGGCTAATCAATGGGCTATGGAGATGCCCACCGATTAATGTCAATGCAAGGAGTAGGGATTGCCATGCAACAGATGCACTAGAGCTATAAACATATGAAAGCTCATCAAAGAAACTAAGTGGGTGTGCATCCAACTTGCCTGCTCAAGAAAACCTAGGGCATTTGAGGAAGCCCATCATTGGAATATACAAGCCAAGTTCTATAATGAAAAATTCCCACTAGTATATGAAAGTGACCAAATAAGAGACTCTATATCATGAAGATCATGGTGCTACTTTGAAGCACAAGTGTGGAAAAAGGATAGTAACATTGTCCCTTCTCTCTTTTTCTCTCTTCTTTTGTTTGGGCCTTCTTTTATTTTTTTATTGCCTCTTTTTTGTTTTTATTTTTATTTTTCGTCCAGAGTCTCATCCCGACTTGTGGGGGAATCATAGTCTCCATAATCCTTTCCTCACATGGGACAATGCTCTAATGATGATCATCACACTTCTATTTACTTACAACTCGATACTTAGAACAAAATATGACTCCATGTGAATGCCTCCGGTGGTGTACCGGGATTGCGATGAATCAAGACTAACATGTATGAAAACTTAAGCATGGTGGCTTTGCCACAAATACGATGTCAACTACATGATCATGCAAAGCAATATGGCAATGATGATGCGTGTCATAATAAATGGAACGGTGGAAAGTTGCATGGCAATATATCTCGGAATGGCTATGGAAATGCATAATATGAAGGTATGGTGGCTGTTTTGAGGAAGATATAAGGAGGCTTATGTGTGATAGAGCGTATCATATCATAGGGTTTGGATGCACTGGCGAAGTTTGCACCAACTCTCAAGGTGAGAAAGGGCAATGCACGGTACCGAAGAGGCTAGCAATGATGGAAGGGTGAGAGTGCATATAATCCATGGACTCAACATTAGTCATAAAGAACTCACATACTTATTGCAAAAATCTACAAGTCACCAAAACCAAGCACTACGCGCATCCTCCTAGGGGATAGATTGGTAGGAAAAGACCATCGCTCGTCCCAGACCGTCACTCATAAGGAAAGCAATCAAAGAACACCCCATGCTTCAAATTTGTCACACAATGTTTACCATACGTGCATGCTACGGGACTTGCCAACTTCAACACAAGTATTCATCAATTTCACAATTACTCAACTAGCACACCTCTAATATTACCACCTTTATATCTCAAAACAACTATCAAGCATCCAACTTCTCTTAGCATTTAAAATTTATAATCAAAGTAATTTACCATGCTGTTCTAAAGGACTCTCAAAATGATATTTGAAGCATGAGAGATCAATTATTTCTATAAAATAGAACCACCGCCGTGCTCTAAAAGATATAAGCGAAGCACTAGAGCAAAAATTATCCAACTCAAAAGATATAAGTGAAGCACATAGAGTATTCTAATAAATTCCAATTCATATGTGTCTATCCCAAAAGGTGTGTATAGAAAGGATGATTGTGGTAAAATAAAAAGCAAAGACTCAAATCATACAAGACGCTCCAAGCAAAACACATATCATGTGGCAAATAAAAATATAGCTCCAAGTAAAGTTACTGATGGACGAAGACGAAAGAGGGGATGCCTTCCGGGGCATCCCCAAGCTTAGTATTTTGGCTTGTACTTGGATTTTACCTTGGGGTGCCTTGGTCATCCCCAAGCTTAGGCTCTTGCCACTCCTTGTTCGATAATCCATCAAATCTTTACCCAAAACTTGAAAACTTCACAACACAAAACTTAAAAGAAAAACTCGTGAGCTCTGTTAGTAAAAGAAAACAAACCACCACTTCAAGGTATAATGAAATCATTCTTTATTTATATTGGTGTTAAACCTACTGTATTCCAACTTTTCTATGGTACATAAACTCCATTACTAGCCATAGATTCATCAAAATAAGCAAACAACACACAAAAAATAGAATCTGTCAAAAACAGAAGAGTCTGTAGTAATCTGAAGGTTTCGAATACTTATGGAACCCAAAAAATTCTAAAATAAATTTCTGGACGTGAGAAATTTATCTATTAATCATCTGCAAAAAAAATTAACTAAATATCGCTCTCCAGTAAAAACTAGCAGCCAATCTCGTGAGCACTAAAGTTTCTGTGTTTACAGCAAGATCGCAAAGACTTTCCCCAAGTCTTCTCAAAGGTTCTACTTGGCACAAACACTAATTAAAAGCATAAAACGACATCTAAACAGAGGCTAGATGAATTATTTCTTATGCTAAACAGAATCAAAAAGCAAGAAACAAAAATAAAATTGGGTTGCCTCCCAACAAGCGCTATCGTTTAACGCCCCTAGCTAGGCATAAAAGCAAGGATAGATATAGGTATTATCATCTTTGGTATGCAATTCTTCAATAGAACACTTATAACCCTTAGGAGTTTCCTTCTCTCTATTAATGATTAAGCTCCTAGGAAAGAAATCAAGAAAATCATTTGTAGCAAAAGGTTCCTTAATGATAGTGAGAAAGTTGGGGTGAACACTAATGGATTTGAGATCCGCATTTTCCTTACTAGAAGTTTCACCCTTATTTTTAGGAAAGTACATTATTTTGGCTACTTTGCTAGGACGATTTGAAGTGTTCCTTATGGCAAAAAAAGCGAACCCCAAGTTGGTAATAATTCCCTCAAGTTTATCAATTCTAGTAGAATCTTGGTCTATTCTTTCATTAACCACAGGTTCTTTTTCTTTAAAACTTTTTAGAGTAACTCCTACCTTAGATCCATATTGGGTAATTTTGTTGTGGATCTTTTTATCCAAATTCTCAATCAATTCAACAGTGGCAAATTTATTTTCAATAATGTCGAGCCTTTGCATAACATGTTCCAAAGTTAACATAGCTCCATTAACCAAGAGAGGAGGTGTGCCAAACAAATCTATCATAGTGTTATAAGAATCAAAAGTGTGGCTACCCAAGAAATTTCCTCCGGTAATGGTATCAAGAATATATCTATTCCAAGGGATGATGCCTACATAAAAATTGCGAAGAAGAACGGAAGTAGATTGCTTCCTAGTAGATCTATTTTGTGCATTGCAAATTCTGAACCAAGCATCTTTTAGATTTTCTCCCCCCCTTTGTTTAAAATTAAGGACCTGATTCTCGGGAGACAAAGGAGTATATATAAAGGACTAGCCATAATGGTGAAGCAAGTGAAAGAAAAGGCGAATGAAAAAGAGGGCGAATAAAATGGCAAGGGTGAAGTGGGGGAGAGGAAAACGAGAGGCAAATGGCAAATAATGTAATGCGAGGGATAAGAGTTTGTGATGGGTACTTGGTATGTCTTGACTTGTGCGTAGACTCCTCAGCAACGACGCCAGAAATCCTTCTTGCTACCTCTTGGGCACTGCGTTGGTTTTCCCTTGAAGAGGAAAGGGTGATGCAACAAAGTAGCGTAAGTATTTCCCTCAGTTTTTGAGAACCAAGGTACCAATCCAGTAGGAGGCCACACACATGTCCCTCGTACCTACACAAACAAATAAGAACCTCGCAACCAATGCGATAAAGGGGTTGTCAATCCCTTCACGTTCACTTACGAGAGTGAGATATGATAGAGATAATAGTGATAAGATAAATATTTTTGGTATTTTTATGATATACATTGGAAGTAAAATAGATTGGAAACTTATATGATGGAAAATAGACCCGGGGGCCATAGGTTTCACTAGTGGCTTCTCTCAAGATAGCATAAGTATTATGGGGGGGTGAACAAATTACTGTCGAGCAATTGATAGAAAAGCGAATAATTATGAAAATATCTAGGCATTATCATGTATATAGGCATCACGTCCGCGACAAGTAGACCGACTCCTGCCTGCATCTACTACTATTACTCCACACATCGACCGCTATCTAGCATGCATCTAGAGTATCAAGTTCATTAGAACAGAGTAGCGCATTAGGTAAGATGACATGATGTAGAGGGATAAACTCAAGCAATATAATATAAACCCCATCTTTTTATCCTCGATAGCAACAATACAATACGTGTCGTTTCCCTTTCTGTCACTAGGATCGATGTAACGCCCTCGATGCGGCTATATCTCCCACGTGTCGAAGCACGACTTAAAGGCATAACCGCATTGAAAGCAATGTCACAAGTGAGGTAATCTTTGCAACAACCCATGTAATACATAAGGGAAAGAGATACATAGTTGGCTTACAATCGCCACTTCACACAATTACATGAATAAAGCATTACATCATCCAGATACAATCAAGGTCTGACTACGGAACCAAAATAAAAGAAGACTACCCCAAATGCTACACAGATCCCCGATCGACCCCAACTGGGCTCCACTACTGATCAACTGGAAACGGAAACGACACAAAGGACAAGATCTTCATCAAGCTCCTCCTTGAGCTTGGTTGCGTCATCTGCACGGTTCACGGCACCTGCAAGCTGGTTTTGGAAGTATCTGTGAGTCACGGGGACTCAGCAATCTCACTCGCTCATGATCAAGACTATTTAAGATTATGGGTAAGGTAAAAGTTATGAGGTGGAGCTGCAGCAAGTGACTAGCATATATGGTGGCTAACAACGCAAAAGAGAGCGAGAAGAGAAGGCAAAAGCACGGTCGAGAAACTATGATCAAGAAGTGATCCTAGAACAACCTACATCAAGCATAACTCCAACACCGTGTTCACTTCCCGGACCCCACCGAGAAGTGACCATCACAGTAACACACACGGTTGATGTATTTTAATTAAGATCAACTTCAGGTTTTCTACAACCGGACATTAACAAATTCCCATCTGCCCATAACCGCGGGCACGGCTTTTGAAAGTTAAAATCCCTGCAGGGGTGTACCAACTTAGCCCATCACAAGCTCTCACGGTCAACGAAGGATATTCCTTCTAGCAGGAAGACCCGATCAGGCTCGGAATCCCGGTTACAAGACATCCTCGACAATGGTAAAACAAGTCCAGCAACGCCGCCCGAATGTGCCGACAAATCCCGATAGGAGCTGCACATATCTCGTTCTCAGGGCACACTCAGATGAGCAGTCCGTACAACTAAAACCAGCCCTTGAGTTTCCCCGAGGTGGCGCTGCAAGGGGCTCTAGTTTGGACCAACACTCAGAGGAGCACTGGCCCGGGGGGGGGGGGGTTAAAATAATGATGACCCTTGATCTGCAGAACCCAAGGGAAAGAAAAGGCTAGGTGGCAAATGGTAAAACCAAGGTTGGGCATTGCTGGAGGAGTTTTATTCAAGGCGAACTATCAAGGGGTTCCCATTATAACCTAACCGCGTAAGGAACGCAAAATCCGGGAACATAACACCAATATGACGGAAACTAGGGCGACAAGAGTGGAACAAAACACCAGGCATAAGGCCGAGCTTTCCACCCTTTACCAAGTATATAGATGCATTAATTAAATAAGAGATATTGTGATATCCCAACAAGTAAACATGTTCCAACAAGGAACAACATCTCCATGTTCCAACAAGGAACAAACTTCAATCTTCACGTGCAACTAACAACGCTATAAGAGGGGCTGAGCAAAGCGGTAACATAGCCAAACAACGGTTTTCTAGGACAAGGGGGGTTAGAGGCTTGGTTCAACAATATGGGAGGTATGATAAGCAAGTGGTAGGTATCGTAGCATAGGCATAGCAAAAGAGCGAGCAACTAGCAAGCAAAGATAGAAGTGGTTTCGAGGGTATGGTCATCTTGCCTGAAATCCCACAAGGAAGAAGAACGAGTCCATGAAGAAGACAGACAGACGTAGACGAATGGGTCCTCACAAACGCGACGTTATTGGAACCAACCCAAAGAAGCAATACCGGAAAGAAGCACACAACATAGTAAACAACCAACGCATGAACATGGTATGATATGCGGGATGCGGTATGTGATGGATATGCATGATTTGACAAGGAATGATTGAAACTGGCCTCAACTTGGAAATCCAAGAGTGCCACTGGAAAGGTGAGGTGATTTCGGTTGAAATCGATATAAAGATCACCGGAATCGGATGCACGGTTTGGAAATGGCAAGCAAAACAAATATGGCACCGGTCTGCAATAAACAACAAGTGACCAACTAAATGCATCAAGATAAATATGCTACAACACTCAAACATGGAAAAAAATACATGGCAGGGATCCACTCATGAATCTAAACAAAAGATGAACACTGATCCACGGCTAATTCATCCATTAACAGGTTCAGACAACCATGGCAAAAGTGCAAATGATAACAGGTTTCAGACTTAGTGAAATTAACACAAGTCTGAAATTTATCATCAGGAAGCATACTTTAGAGCATGAAAACTACATGCTACAGGAACATATCATGACAAAGCAAGGCATGGCATGAAGCTACTCAAAGCACTTAACAAAAGTCTCTTAGTGACTTGAGCCAAAAGGGATCAGAACATACAATTGCAAGCATGTGAACATGGCAAAAACATAAACAGATTCAGACTTAGTGAAAAACTGGAGCATGCAAAACAGTTAACGATTAGGCATGTTTACGAGCTCGATGCACTCACTACAGAGCATTGCATGACAAACTAAGCATACACCCATCAATAATACATGGCATAGAAGCTATACATGGCAAGAACAACAACATAGCATGCACAGATCAATAGCAACATCCTCGACAAAATCGCTAAACATGTCAACAATCTGCCAGGATTATTGTATAGCAAAAGTAGAGCTTGATTGACTCAAGCTAGGGTGCTCCATGAATGCAAACAAAGACATGGATGGATAGAGCACCACAATGTTAACAAAACATCCTTACTGATCATCCTCAAAAGAGGCACGAATCACTAGGAAACAACATGAACATATGGCATAACGACAAAACAGAACAAGGACTTGGTGAAATTCTAAGTCCCTGAAATCAACATTAGCAATTACGCTACTTTGTAAGCTTGTGCTAGTCACCACTAAGATCACAAAAATACATGGCATACACCCCTGTAAAGATGGCATGGCATATAACAAAACACATGTAGAGCTCAGGATCATATCATGCACACATTAATCATGGCAAAAATGGCAAAATGTCATTTGCTGAAACAGATCTGACAAATTCATCACATAGCCCTCTTCCAACAGCATTTCGGGCATCAAGATGAGCTCAAAAGAAAATGATGCAATGAGATGAAATGATGTACTCGTTGAGACGAACATTTCAATATGCTACACGCACGAATCGGAGCTACGCATGCAGAGTTATGACATGTCAAAGTATGCATAAAAACATAGCAGATCTGGGGACTTGGAGAAATATTACCCCGCAGGAAAAGTCAACCCAGGACGGGGAGATCCGGGATGGGGTGGATCCGGTTTGGGGTGGCGCCGTTTGGTTCGGGACCTGGTGGATCTCATCCTACCCGGCAGGATCTGGGACAGGGCAGCGACGAGGTCGCCGGAGTGCGCCGGCGCGGTGCACGGAAGATGGGGCGGCGTGGAGGCGGTCATGGAACTCGACCGGGGCGGCGGAAATCGCCGGAGGCGGCGGGCGAAGCCGGCGCTCGGCATCTGCTGCAAGGCGGTGGCGCGGAGCGGCTCCGGTGGAGCTCGCTGGCGCGGGGTCAGGCCGGAGCGGGTGGCGGCGCTCAGCGGAGCGCGACAGGGCCGGTGAAGGGCGGCGGGGGCGCCGGAGATGCGGCTCTGCGGCGGCGGCGACACGCTCTGCGGCGGCGGTGCGCGCGGAAACCGATGCCGGCGGGAGGCGGCGGCGCAGCCAAGGCAAGTCGGCGGCCGGCGGCGAAGCGAGCGGGGCGGCCCGGCGAGTGCAGGCGGCGGGGCGCGCGGACGGGCGGCGGGCGCGGCGCTGGGCCCGCGGGCCGGACGCGGGCCTGGAGGGCCGCGGTGGGCGCGGGGCGGATGGGGGCTGAGGTGGCGGCGCCCCATTGGAGGAGGGAGGCAGCGGAGGCGACGTGGCGGCTCCCGATTGGCCGGAGTGATGTGGCGGCGGGGTGGACATGTCCGGCCGGCGTGGGAGGAAGTGTCCGGCGGCGCGGGGAGGAGTTTTTAGGGTTTCATCTGCGCGAATTTCGGAGGGGATCACATATATATAGGTAGAGGGAGCTAGGAGAGTCCAAATGAGGTGCGGTTTTCGGCCACACGATCGTGATCGAACGATCGAGATGATGGAGGGGGTTTAGGTGGGTTTTGGGCCACTTTGGAAGGGTGTTTGGCTGCAACACACACGAGGCCTTTTCGGTCCCTCGGTTAACCGTTGGAGTATCAAACGAAGTTCAAATGGCACGGAACTTGATAGGCGGTCTACGGTAGTAAACCAAGGCTGCATGACAAGTCTCAGTCCAATCCGAAAATGTTTAACACCCGCACACGAAAAAAAAGATAGAAAGGGACACCGGGTGGCATAGGAGCGCCGGATTGCAAAACGGACAACGGGGAAAATGCTTGGATGCATGAGACGAACATGTATGCAAATGAAATGCACATGATGACATGATATGCAATGCATGACACGCAAGCAATGACAAGGCAACAACAGCGAATAACTGGAGGACACCTAGCACATCGGTCTCGGGGCGTTACAATCGAGCACCGCAAGATTGAACCCAAAGCTAAGCACTTCTCCCATTGCAAGAAAGACAAATCTAGTAGGCCAAACGAAACTAATAATTCGAGAATTGCAAAGATAACCAAACATGCATAAAAGATTTCGTAGAAGAATCAAATATTGTTCATAGATAGACTTGATCATAAACCCACAATTCATCGGATCTTGACAAACGCCCGCAAAAAGACTTACATCGAATAGATCTCCAAGAAGATTGAGGAGAACTTTGTATTGAGATTTAATGAGAGAGAGAAGAAGCCATGTAGCTAATAACTATGGACCCGAAGGTCTGAAGTAAACTACTCACACATCATCCCAGGGCCATGGAGTTGATGTAGAGGCCCTCCACGATCGATGCCCCCTCCGGTGGAGCTCCGGAAAAGGCCCCAAGATGGGATCTCTTGGGTACAGAAGGTTGCGGCGGTGGAAATAGGGTTTCGTGGTGCTCCTGGATGTTTTTGGGGTATGTGAACATATATAGGAGGAAGAAGTAGGTCGGTTGAGCTACAAGAGGCCCACGAGGGGGGAGGTTGCGCCCCTACCTCGTGGACACCTTGTTCATTTCTTGACGTCCACTCCAATTCCTCTGGATCATGTTTGTTCCAAAAATCACGCTCCCGAAGGTTTCATTCCATTTGGACTCCATTTTTTTGACAGAAAGACTGTAGGGGAACCCCCTACAGTATAATTGGTGCAACAAACCCAACTTGCAAGTACCATGCCTTGAACCTGGGTGGGTGGGAAGGCATCAGCCCCTTCCCACCACTAGGCTATGCCTTAGTCTGCGAAACACTGAAATAGGCAAAAAAAAAACTATAATTTGCACTGGTCCTTGGGTTAATAGGTTAGTCCCAAAAATAATATAAAAGTGTAAAATAAAGCCCATTAACATCCAAAACAGATAATATAATAGAATGGAACAATAAAAAATTATAGATACATTGGAGACGTATCAGTACCAAGAAGGAAAACTCGTTCAAAAAACACGCCCCCCTTCCAGGTCGCGAGAGTCGTTGCACACACACACACACACATAGACATGCATATCCGTGTTTATGTAAAATTCCATCTCCATCTCCATCTCCATCTCCATCTCCAATCATATTTGTCCAACTGGCACATTATTTACGTTGTTAATTATATACCTAGCAATATTAATGTACAACATCTCTTGTTTGGGGGCGTCCAAACCGCTGCCACGCCCGCTCCTGACCAACCCGAACCCTCTTCATCACTCGCGCGTGCTTCCCGCCCGAAACGGTCAGTGCCGAATTCATGCCCGACCACAGCGGACGCGACTTCTCCCTAGTGCCGGCATTGAAGCGGCGCGCCGGCCGAGAGAGCGTCGCCCGTGCCGCTTCCCGGTGCACGCGACTGCTCCGTGTTCATAGGTCGCAATAGCCGGCCACAACATGCATATAAAAAGTTCTTGGGAGTCCGTGCTACAGCTAGCTGTCCTCCCCCAACTCGACAATCTCTTCTAGTAGTGCTAGTACTCCATGGCGCGATCCAACAACAAGCAGGCGGGAAAGTTATCGTATACTCAGTTTGCGATGAGTGGCATGCCGAGCAACTGTGTGGGGTCGAGCCGTGCAGGAGGGTGAGACACGAACGCGACAGACGTGATTTAAATGTTGGTTTTGCTCGATGGTGCGATCCAATGAAACAAAACGTTGGTTTCTCTCTATTTCCATTTTTTCTCTGGAAAAACGGAAACTTTCCACTCCATTTTCATTCCTACTCCAAGGTTGCCCCGTTACAACATTCCATCAAATACAAAGGAAAATTAACACGCATGCTGATGCATCTCAATGATTCACAAATCATAGCCAATATTTACTTCACAACTAAAGACAAAAGTTGTGAGAGCATGTACGAAAGAAAAACTGCTGATGGGGTCACTACGACTTAAACCCTAAACCCTAAACATGATTTAGTTTCCTGGCTAGGTAGAACCTGTCGAAGGAAAGACGGTTGACACCCTCAGAACATACGATGCTTTTGTGCAGTTCCACTAAAATCGAGTTGAGCATCCCTGATGGCAAATATATTGAAGAAGTGTGATTAGAATAATAGTACTGGCACTAGGTCATGAGACATAAACTCATCACAAATAGAAGCCAATAGAAGTAGAGAAAGATAGACATGGAGATGGAGCTACATGGGGAGCTGCGGTAGTGGAGCAAGCCGGCTCCAAAAGGAAGATGTACTACCTGGGACATCGGGGTGTAGCTAGAAGGCCGGTTGGGAGGCGGCATCAGCCCATACCGCGGGGACCCCCAATTGGGACGCACCGACTGTGGGTTTTCTCCCTCGCCGATGTCGACCGCGTCTACGCAGAACATTGTTCCCTTCCCCAGCGGCGGGATCAGGCCGGGTTTGTGACCAGTGGTGTGGCCACCGTCGTTCTATGCTTGTGAAGAGAGCAACCCAAGCAAGCAGGCTTGTAGCTTAGGCTCCTGCTAGTGTATATATAGTGATTTTATTTTTCTCTCCGTATCCACCATTTTATATTGCGTACGTGTCATTGAAGAGTGAAATGATGGTTGCTTCTTCCGACTAACTTACTGTGTGATTTGACTGCTCCTTAGTGGCCTCTACACGTACTCCCTGATGTGTATGACCGTTCCTAAGTCTCACTTGTACTTATCTCTATTTTCTTGCATGACACATAGACAGGATGCACATAGAGGAATTTTTTTACTACACGTTGTTACGTAGTACTGTACTACTAGTACCTACTCCCTCCTTCTGGTTCACTACTGGCACTCCCTCCGTCCTGGCTTATTGGTCCCCTTTGTACACAATTCATGGGCTCGTTTTCCTCAAGAAATTGTATTTACCAACGTATTAATATCACGAATGCATGCATGAACAACGAATGATTAAACCTTGCATGCAACGTTTTGACAAAGCATTGACTTATGAACATGTGAATGTGAGGGCATGTGAATGCATGCAACAGTCACACGTACACATGGACGTAAAAACGCGCGCGATGCCCTAATGCATGCATGTTCGAGCACACGACGGAACACACACGGTCACGCTCAAGTGCTCAACCTACACGTGCATGAACACACATACTCAGCCAGGGTGAGCTAGTGATCGTATAAACATCGGAAAATGTATATATTGAGCTCAATGAGCGTATTATGAAGTCCACTGACCATATTTTTACAAATATACAATGACAGACAATGTGTTTATCTCGTTTGAAATTAAGCCACATTAACCGGAAAGGAGGCAGTATGGACTAGCATTACTTTGCTGTGTCCCGTCAACTTGCCGAACGAGGAGAAGCTTGTAGGACGGGAGAAGCTTGCACGCGGTGGCTCACAGGACAAGGAGAAACTTTTGACTAATGCAAGCTCTCCCACACTCAGGTGGTGGATGTGTAACAGTTAATTCCGTGTCTATAGAGGTATGTACTATACTACTAGGAACCGGATGGAGGAGTGTCTGCACTCTTATTATATTTTAAAAATGTAATAAAGCAATCTTCAACACATTTGGTTCTCTTCAAGGGTTCTCGCATGTGATAATATGGAAGTTGATTGCATGGAACACTCGCCACAATTCTCGCTTAATTCTGGCTCATATCTTGTCACTACTGCAGGATGCTGCTAACGCGACACTACGATCAGAGACCCTTCGATGAAACTGTGTGCGACGCCATAATCACAAACGGTGGTGCGAAATAACCGTCAAAAAAGGTGCAAAACATTTGCGATGGAGGACGCATCGAACACGGTTCAGATTTTAGTTGCATGTGCGATGTAGGGCACACGGCTAACCCGTTCGAACTATTTGCGATGAGGCAGAACAACAGAAATGGGTAGCCATATCAATGTGTGTGCGATATATGGCATATAGTTTGCTTCGATGAACCGTTTGCTATTAGGAAGTGCAACATAAACGGTTAGCCAAATCAAGGTGTGTGTGTGATATAGGGCATACGGTTCACTCGGACAAACTGTTTTCGATTAGTGAACGCAACAGAAACGGTTCAACTTAACAAGATGTGTGTGATACGTGGCAAACAGCCGACTCGTATGAACTATTTGTGATGAGAATTTACAACACAAACGGTTAATATAGTTAGTTTATGTGCAATTCTGTGTGTACAAAAAACTTTGAAAAATGCGAACTAGTTGCTTGCGGTGGCTAGTAGTATCGTACACGATGCTTCTAGAAGTACTCGTGTGCGATGATTAGTAAGTTACACATGCATTTCCTTATGTTAACACTTGTGTGATAAATAACACATGGCACCAAATACGGTATTCGGGTTGTGTGTGTGCTCCACTTAGTCTTCCCGCGCTCCAGCGAATGCTGCCCGTGCTCCACATGGGTAAATTGTAAAATCCATGCCTATTCCCTCACTGGTTTCCCGCCACCAGCTAACGGCTTGCTGCATATAACCTAGTTGGCAACGCACCTCCGCGACACTCTACGAAGATCTAGTCCTCACCCATCTACCATTAGTTATTCCAAGCATGCCAGACAACGACCAAAGCTTCGACGTCGACGCCTACCTGCGTTACATCTTCAGTGAGGAGAACAAGCCAGAGAAGGTCGGGGATTTAGAGCTTCATCGGCCGGTGCAGGCACCATGGCCCATCGTCAGCGATATCAGCGTCACACTCCTTGGGAGCACAATCGACATATTGCCGAGGAGGTGTGATGAGCAGTTTGCCATCCACTGTGCAAAAGATCCAGAGCTGCTCGGCGGCATGATCGACGACCCACCCGAAGAACCGCCGCCACCAGTGCTCATCGAGAGCCTGATGCCCCGCAAGGAATTGGCAGAGGACCTCTATGGTTTTGTCAAGACAAAGGCAGCCTGCGGCTTCATCATTGCTCGCGGCGGCTTTGTCAACCTCGATCTCCAGGATGTGGTGGCCAGGCTCGAGCGCATCCTTGGTGGAGTTGACGTCCCCGACTGTAGCGACCTGACCTCAGATGGTCAAATCTCTTTGCATAAGTGTCATCCTTGGATCGGTAATGCTGACACACACAGTACTTGAAGGATTTATAACAGAGTGCAATCACACACTTATTAGATCGAATGTCTCAAAAGAGAACTTATTACAATAATATGGCTTAAGGCAATCTAAACACGATAACATTGGAAGACTTGGAAGATAAAGTGAGTCAATCAACTCCAACGACATAGTTGAGTGCACGACAATGACCTAGCGCATCTTACTCTTAGTCTGAAAAGTCTGCAACATAATACATTGCAGCCGGAAAACGGGTCAACACATGGAATATGCTGGCAAAATAACACTATAGAGCAATGAACAGAATAAATGCTATCACTACATGCATATATGGCTGGGGGAGGCTCTATGGTTATAATGTTTTGCGAAAAGCCAATTTTTCCCTAGAACAAAGGAAGATATTTGGTTTAACTATCACGGTAGTTGATAAACATTGAGAATGGTAACCCCATCTCAATCCCAATTAAACAGTAATTATCAACCCAACAAATTAATTTAGAGTGATGAGATCAACATGATAATCCAAGAACCAGATACTCAAGATGTCCAAAACCGGGGACACGGCTAACCATGATTAGTTTGTACACTTTGCAGAGGTTTGCGCACTTTTCCCCACAAGACTCGATCTCCTTCGTTGGATTTCTTGCACTATATGGTGTTTGAGAAACGGCTGACCGTGACATAGTCTTTCAGAAGCATTAACTATTTACTCTGGGTAGACAGTTACACCTACTTTCCCCTACATCTGCTAGCCCACCACTAAAAGAGGTCATGCAACATACTCAAGTATGCTAGAGCCCATAATAGCTTGTGGCTGCACACGGAAGTTTCTACCATGAATAATCTTATGATCCCTTTGAGCCTGGGTGTCGAACCAAAAGACAACACTGGTATAACCCCAGGTGCCCAGAACCAATCCACCTAGATGTGTATTTAAGTAACCACCTTAAGTTAACCATTAATTAACAATCTCACATCTGTCATGGATCACTCAAACCAAACCACGTCTACGAGCATAGCATAGCAATATAAGCATGACGTAGAAGTAACTCCCAAGGTTTGATAATAAAAAGGCAATAGGTTCTACCTCATCATCTACTTCCCAAACCAACAAGTTAAAAGATCCTACTCATGCAATGTTTGAGGGTTGTAACTAATGCATAAAAACTGGGTAATGAAAAAGTATGGTCAAAGTGTTACTTGCCTTGCTGACGATCTGCAAACCCTAGAGATTTGTAGTAACAAGCTTCACACTCCAGGAATTCTATCACAAACAAACAATAGCATACATAAGCACTCAAGCATATATGCAAGGGTAAAACTCAAATAAGAACATCCAATCTAAAAAGTCAACTGAAGAGCTTCGATTTGCAAAAAGAATAAATTGAAATGGAGCTAAGGAACTGAAACTATGGTCAAAAGAACTTCGAATTTAAATCTTCTTGAAACCAAATTTTAAATTTTCAAAACCATGTTCATGTTTTTTAACCGGAAAGAGGGGTTCGAGATGAAGATTTTGGCGTTGGTTTCACTAGATTTGGATGAATGGTTAAAAAGTTGCGAGGGTTTGAAAATCAGGGGCTAATCTGTGATAAAAATATTCATGGATTGATCCCTGGCCGAAAAATAAAATAAAAAGAAAAAGGCTACACGAACGTCCGCTAACAGAGGCAAACGAATGAATTTGTTCGTTAAAACAAACTACTGAATGAACGTTCGCAAAATAACCCTAACCGAAGAAAACCGAGAAAAACCTAATCTAATAATAAAAAACCGATGTAGGGTTTTAAAAAACCAAACAGACCGGAACAAAAACCGGTGGCGGCGGCGAGTCAACGGAGACAGCTGGCGGCGGCTCCGGCGAGCAGGTGGCGACGAGTCAACGGAGACGGCGGGCGGTGGCTCGGCGAGCTGGCAGCGGTGCGGCAGCAGCATCGGCGCGTGGGGCGGCAGCGGTGGGCGGCGCAAGCGGCTCGGGTGGCTCGGGTGGTGAGAGAAATGAGGCCAGGGCCTCGGTATATACAGGAGGGGCAGGGGCTGTTTGCGGGAGGGGCAGTGGAGAGTCCAAGGCGGCGACGGCATCGCCGGCGATCCCGTGCGGCGGTGGGACTCCGCCTGGAGGTTGGGGATGACCGGGGCGCTGGCTGGGCCGCGGCCCACTCGGGCGCGCATGCGCGAGGTGCGGGGAGGCGGCGGTTGGGCTGGCTCGGCCTCTGGCTGGACCGGCCAGGCTCTTTTTTTTTTAAAAATAAATTCCGCTAAAAGAAAATTCCTAAATAAATATTAAAAAATTATAAAAATGCCAAAAAACAATTTTCATCGTCTAAATAAAAAATTTAGAACAAGGTGAACATTTTTCTGGCCTAAAAATGCAACTTTGAAAAATGCATATTTTTCTAATTCAAATATAATGGCAAATAAAATCCAAATAAAATATTTATTTGATTTTAACATTTTTCCTCCAATATTTCTTTCATTTTGAAGAAGTCATATTATCTCCTCTCTTTTATTTGTATAATGGAAATATTTCGGAGAGAAAAATTATTAAAACCAAAGTGATCCCTTTTTTCAAATTTGAGAAAAATTCAAATATGAAAATGAATGAAATCCCCAACTCTCTCCGTGGGTCTTTGAGTTGCTTAAGATTTCAAGGATCACAAACAAAATGCAAATTAAAATATGATATGCATATGATGACCTATGTATAACATCCAAATTGAAAATTGGGATGTTACAAATCTACCCCCCTTAAGATGAATCTCGCCGTCGAGATTCGGGTTGGCTAGAAAATAGGTGTGGGTGGTCTTTCCGTAGGTCTTCCTCTCGTTCCCAGGTGGCTTAATCCTCGGTATGGTGTCTCTACTAAACTTTGCAAAACTTGATAACCTTTCTACGTGTGACTCGGCTCGCAAACTTGAGAATCTTGACTGGTTTCTCCTCGTAAGTCAAATCACTATCCAACTGAATTGCTTCCAGGGGCATTGTATCTCTCAGAGGAATATCAACCATCTCAGCATGGCACCTCTTCAACTAAGAAATGTGAAACACATCATGAACTCTTGACAGTCCTTCGGGTAGCTCCAGCTTGTAGGCTACCTTCCCATACACTCCAAAACTCGATATGGTCCTACAAATCTCCGGGCTAACTTTCCTTTAACTCCAAATCATTTAACACCTCGCAGAGGTGACACACGAGGATATGCTCTGTCTCCAATTTCATAGGCTACCTCCTTGCATTTTGAGTCTGCATAGCTCTTCTGTCTGGACTGAGCTACCTTTAGTCTGTCGCGAATCAACTTAACCTTCTTTTCGGACTCTTTAATCATATCTGGTCCAAACAACTATTTGTCTCCAACTTCATCCCACATCAACGGTGTCCTACACCTTCTTCCATACAAAGCTTTGAAAGGTGCCATCTTCAAACTGGCTTGGTAGTTGTTGTTGTATGAGAACTCCGTGTAGGCCAAATTATCATCCCAACTAGATCCCTAATCTAGCGCATAGGCTCTCAACATGTCCTCCAGAATCTGATTGACTCTCTTGGTCTGGCCATCTGTCTGCGGATGAGAAGTTGTACTAAACTCTAACCTGGTACCCAAAGTCTGGTGCAGCTGATGCCAAAACTTGGAAGTAAATTTTGTCCCTCTATCTGATACGATGGTCCTTGGAACTCCATGCAGACATACGATCCTGGTCATGTATATCTTGGCCAACTTCGCACTCGTATAGGTGGTTTTCACTAGGATATAGTGACCACTTTGCTCAAGCAATCAACTACTACCCAGATAGAATGATACCCTGACCGGATGCTGGGTAATCCGGTGATGAAATCCATGCCAAGCTTATCCCACTTCCATTCGGGTATGTGCATAGGTTGCAGTAATCCTGCTGGCTTCTGATGTTCTGCCTTCACTCTCTAACATACATCACATACGACTACATACTCAGCAATATCCTTCTTCATACCAGTCCACCAGAAACACTCCTTCAAATCCAAATACATCTTGGTGTTTCCGGAGTGTATCGAGTATGGCAAGTCATGAGCTTCCTGAAGTATAACTTCCTGATCTCTGCATTATTGGGCATGTAAACACGATCCTCAAACCACAAAGTGCCGCGCTCATCCTCACGAAAACCTTTGGATTTTCCTTCGCTCATTTTCTCCATTGTCTCAGCAATTTCCTTGTCATCTTTCTGAGTTTCTCAAATTTTCCCAATAATGTTGACTGAACTTGCATCGCTGCGACAAAACCTCTAGGGACTATCTCCAAATGAAGCTCCCTGAGATCTTCGGCTAACTCCTTTGGTAATCCTCCGCTTAAGAGGGTATTGACATAACTCTTCCGGCTCAAAGCGTCTGCTACGACATTGGCCTTGCCTGGATGAGAGTGTAGCTTCATGTAATAATCCTTTATAAGCTCCAACCATCTCCTTTGCCTGGGATTCAGTTCCTTCTGAGTGAAAATGTACTTCAAACTCTTGTGATCTATGTACACATCACAACGGTTTCCAATAAGAAAATGTATCCAGATCTTGAGTGCATGAACTACAGCTTCTAACTCCAAGTCATGCGTGGCATAATTCAACTCATGCGGTCGAAGTTGACATGAGGCATATGAAACAACTCTCCCTTCTTGCATAAGTACTCCTCCAAGTCCTAAGCGAGAAGCCTCGCAATACACTTGGAAATCCTTGCGTATATCCGATAGAATCAGCACTGGTGCTGTAACCCGCGAGTCCTTGCAATCTAAGAAAAATTCTCAATGAATCTCCGATGTATCCCGCGAGTCCAAGAAAACCGCGGATCTCTCCTACTAAGGTGGGTGCCAACCACTCAGTGACAGACTGAACCTTGGTAGGGTCTACGGCTATACCTTCTCCTGATATAACATGTCCATGAAATCCAACTTCCTTCAACCAAAACTCACATTTGCTGAACTTGGCATACAACTGATGTTCCCTGAGCTTCTCGAGAACTAAACGCAAATACTCCTTGTGTTCCTCTTCATTCTTCGAGTATACCAAAATATCATCAATGAACACCACTACAACCTTATCCAAAAACTCCATGAACACCTTATTCATCATACTCATGAAATAGGCAGGGGCATTTATCAATCCAAATGACATAACCGTATACTCATATAGCCCGTACCTTATGGAGAAGGCTGTCTTAGGTATATCCTGTTCTCGGATCTTCAGCTGGTGGTATCCTGATTGCAGATCGATCTTGGAGAATACTTTAGCTCCTTGTAGTTGGTCAAACAAATCATTGATCATTGGTACTGGCTGCTTGTTCTTGATCGTCACTTTGTTTAAGGCACGATAATTAACTACAATCCTTAAAGATCCATCCTTCTTCTCAACCAAGATCACTGGGGCTCCCCATGGTGACGATCTTTGTCGAATGTAACCTTTCTCCAATAACTCCTTAATCTGCTTCTTAATCAACTCCAAATCATTTGCGGGCATCCGGTATGGTCTCTTTGATATAGGTTTGGTGCGTGGCAATAGCTCTATCAAAAACTAAATGTCTCGATCTGGCAGCATGCCTGGTAGTTCCTCTGGAAATACATCTGGGTAATCCTTCACTACATGCACTTCCTCCTGAACAACTTCGGAGAGGGAATTTACTTGGGTCCTCCTAGGCGGATGCCTAGACACATACTTAATCCTTTTTCCCTCCGGGGTGGTGAGCAAAATTGACTTACTGGCGCAATCGATGTTTCCTCCATACATCAATAGCCAATCCATTCCTAGTATCACATCCAATCCTTGCGACTCTAGAATTATTAAGTCTGAGGGGAAAACGTGCCTACCTATGGTCAATGGCATGTGAAAACATCCTTGGCTTGCCATATACACCGCTCCTTGCGAGCTTACTAACATAGGTGTCCTAAGAACTTTAGTGGGAAACTTATACTTATCCATAAACCCCCTTGATATGTATGAATGCAATGCACCAGTATCAAAAAGAACGATTGTAGTAAATGACTTAACCAAAAACTAACCTATAACTGCATCTGGCTGCTCTTCAACCTCCTCCAAGTTCACGTGGTTCACTTGTCCCCTTTTGAAAGGGTTGGGCTTCTTCCCAGAGCTACCATTGCCATTTCCATTCTTTGCTTCAGAATAATCATTGGCATAGTGTCCAGTCTTCCTGCACTTGAAACAAGTAATTTGACTTTGGTCCTTCTTGGCGGGTGTGGCTGGGTTAGAGTGGTTCTGGTTACTGCTTGCTCCATTCCCATTTCCATTCTTGGGGCCACTGTGGTTATGCGAACTTCCTCCATTATGTGTGTGGCCTCCATGGTTATGGGTATATCCTCCCGAGTTTATGGTAAAACGAGGCTTCTACTGAGCTCCTGAATTGTGCTTCCCTTGTCCATACTTCCTTTTGCGGCTCTCAATCTACTGTTTCTTCCCTTCAATCATTAGAGCCTTGTCTACCAACTCCTGGTAGTTGTTAAATGTTGCCACCATTAACTGCATGCTCATCTCATCATTCAACTCTTCCATAAACTTCTCCTGCTTCGTGGCATCTGTGGCCACATCATCTGGGGCATAGCGAGCTAACTTACTGAACTCATCTACGTACGGCCCCACAGTATGATTTCCCTGGCGTAGGTTGCGGAACTCATGCTTCTTCATGCTCATAGCTCCAGTTGAGACATGTGCAGTGCAGAATGCTTGTTGAAACTGCTCCCAAGTGACATTGGCTATGGGGAAGTGGCTGTGCAATTGTCCCACCATGAGGCTGCGGGTCCATCCAATTGATGTGTGGCAAAACACACCTTCTCTGCATTTGCGCAACCTGCGGTGGTCAACTCCCTTCCAATCCTGAGTAGCCAGTCATCAGCAACTATCGGCTTGGTGCTTCTGGAAAACACCGGCGGTTGCAACCTCAGAAAACAGGCTAACTTGTCAACTGAAGGTGGTGGCTGTGGGTTGTTGTTGTTGTTGTTGCCTTGGTTCTGGACTAGCAACTGCATCAGGGCATTCTTCTGTTGGATCAACTGACTGAGCTCCGGTGGGAAGACAAATCCGGGTCACGTCTCGGAGGCATCTGATGGGTTTACAGGGGAGAGATTAGAATAGAGTGGGTGTAACACCCACAATGCGGCTATATCTCCCACGTGCCGGGGCACGACTTAGAGGCATAACTGCTTGGTAGTGAATGATTAAGAGGTGCACCGGCATGAGAACGCATTTGAAATGAGGAAAATATATGATCGACAAAGCTTGAATTGAACTCACCGGAAAAGAAAAGAGAACGAAGAATGATAACTTGAAGCTCCGTTAGTATCTTCTTGAGAATCACCCGATAAAAAGATTGACGAAAAGAATGGAGAGACTTCCCATCAGTAAAAAAATATACTTGATTAAGAAATCTGATTCCTTGAAGAAAAAGGGTGGGAGGGCGGGAAAACAAAGACAACTTGGAGCAGATGGAATGGAACCAACACCGTTGAGAAAAACTTAGAATTGATCTTGCAGATGTTGAAAATGATCGGATCCACTTAAAGAGGAAACATGCCAGTTGGAAAAGAATTTGCATGAACATCTCGGTAATCGGAAAGGATTAGCACTCCCATAGAAATATGAGAACACCATTTAGGGAAGGTATGGAATCAACACTTGACTTCGAAGCAACTCGAATACCACAACTGAAAACGAAACAAAGGATTGGCTTGCAGAATAAGCCGGAAACAAACATATGATAGACCCCATATCGTATCATGTGCCTGTCGGAAAGATATCCTACAAGATACCTGAATTCCCACTTATAAACTCCCAAAACTTTCTAGTTATGCAATCAGGTGTTGGGGATACAAGGGAAGCATAATATCTCACCCAAACTAACAATCCCTACATCCCGTTGTATCCATCCTTCAACACATAACCAAGAAACCTTCGGAAATCATGTACCTCAACCTTCGAAAAGCATCCGTTATACGAATTATGTAAATACTCCCAAACTCCCGCCCCAGTACTGGGTGGCGTCGAGGTTATCTCACCAACAACTACATAAAAGAGATTTTCGTTATCGGCAAACTCAGGTATTCCAGAACTGCAACGATAAAATTGTGACAACAACACCTCGGATCTCAACTCCCCGGGACACTGCCACAACCCCTAAATCTCAGGAGGCACCAAGAACAATGTTCTCATCACAAGAATATCAGAATGATCCAAGATACACGCGTGATCCTAAATTTTTTTAGTGAAATTTGAGGAGAGGAGAGTTAAAACTTCGACATCAGGAGGCCTCACTAGAGCGATGAAGGGACTGAGGAGTAAAAAGAATCCTACTCTCCGATATATATAATCCTAAGACTCAAAACATTTTGTTCTAGACTCAACAACGTCAGCGTTTCGATCAAGCAGGGGGCTCCTAAGTCGGGGATGGCTCTGATTACCAACTTGTAACACCCACAATGGGACTATATCTCTCACGTGTCGGGGCACAACTTAGAGGCATAGCCGCATGGTAGATTTGTTGCAAGAGGGGTGAGGGAGTCCTGGATTAGGGGGTGTCCGGATGGACAGACTATACCTTCAGCCGGACTCCTGGATTATGAAGATACAAGATTGAAGACTTCGTCCCGTGTCCGGGAGGGATTTTCCTTGGCGTGGAAGGCAAGCTTGGCGATACGGATATGCAGATCTCCTACCATTGTAACCGACTCTATGTAACCCTAACCCTATCTGGTGTCTATAAATCGGAGGGTTTTAGTCCATAGGACAACATACACATCAACGATCATACCATAGGCTAGCTTCTAGGGTTTAGACTCCTCGATCTCGTGGTAGATCTACTCTTGTACTACCCATATCATCAATATTAATCAAGCAGGACGTAGGGTTTTACCTCCATCGAGAGGGCCCAAACCTGGGTAAAACTTCGTGTCCCTTCTCTCCTATTACCATCCGGCCTAGACGCACAGTTCGGGACCCCCTACCCGAGATCCGCCAGTTTTGACACCGACATTGGTGCTTTCATTGAGAGTTCCTCTGTGTCGTCGCCGTCAGGCTTGATGGCTCCTACGATCATTGACAGCGATGCAGTCCAGGGTGAGACCTTCCTCCCCGAACAGATCTTCGTCTTCGGCGGCTTCGCACTGTGGGCCAGTTCGCTTGGCCATCTGGAGCAGATCGAAAGCTACGCCCCTGGCCGTCAGGTCAGATTTGGAAGTTTAAACTACACGACTGACATCCGCGGAGACTTGATCTTCGATGGATTTGAGCCACTGCCAAGCGCGCTGCACTGTCACGACGAGCATGATCTAGCTCTGCCGCCGAACAGCGCCCTGGAGGCCGCACCCGCATCAGTTCCGACCCTTAATTCGAAGCCAACTGTGTCGATCGAGGATGGGCGGTTGGACGCCACCTCGGGGGCTGCGACCCCAACGGCGATTGAGCCAAGCACCAGCCCCGTACTCTGCGAGACTCGTGACTCCAAGGAGCCGGACTCCTCTCCGGACTCCGAACCCTCCGCGCCCCTACCGATCGAATCCGATTGGGCGCCGATCATGGAGTTCACTGCCGCGGACATCTTTCAGCACTCGCCTTTCGGCGATATCCTGAAGTCACTGAAGTCTCTCTCTTTATCAGGAGAGCCCTGGCCGGACTACGGTCAGCAAGGTTTGGGTACGGACGATGAAGAAATTCAAAGCCCACCCACCACCCACTTTGTAGCCACTGTCGACGACTTAACCGACATGGTCGACTTCGACTCCGAAGACATCGACGGTATGGACGCCAATGAAGGAGATGATGAAGAACCATTGCCTACTAGGCCCTGGAAAGCCTCCTCGTCATATGACATATACATGGTGGACACCCCAAAAGAGGGAGATGGCGATGGAACAGCGGAGGATGACCCCTCTAGAAAATAGCCCAAGCGCCAGCGTCAGCGGCGCCGCTCAAAATCCCGCCAAAACAAACAAGGTGATTCCAGCATGGGAGATAATAATACTCCAGAAAGCGCCGAAGAAAACCCCCTCCAGCAAGATTTAGCACAGGAGGATGGAGAAACCAGCCCTCATGAGAGAGTGGCAGACAGAGAGGTCGAGGACGATAATTATATGCCTCCCTCCGAAGACGAGGCAAGCCTCGACGACGACGAATTCGTCGTGCCAGATGATCCCGTCGAGCAAAAGCGTTTTCAACGCAGGCTTATGGCCATGACAAGAAGCCTCAAGAAAAAACAACAACAACTTAGAGCTGATCAAGATTTGCTAGTCGACAGATGGACTGAAGTCCTTGCGGCCGAAGAGCATAAACTCGGACGCCCCTCCAGGAGCTACCCAAAGCGTAGGTTGCTACCCCGATTAGAGGAGGAAGCACTGGATGCGGCCGACCGGCCACCTCGTGGTCGCGACAGAGAGGCCTCTCGGCCCTCCACTCAAGCCGCACCCCGTACCAAGGCACGGGAATATGTACCGGACTTACGAGACATGCTGGAGGATAAGGCAAGGCGAACAAGATCGATCTACGGATCACGTGGGCACCCCACGGCTCGAGACGGTAACCGTCACGCCGGCCACAAATTCGGCGGGGCCGAACACAGTAGACAAGGCTCATTGGAGCTACGTCACGATATAGCCCAGTACAGAGGCGCCGCACACCCACTATGCTTTACAGACGAAATAATGGATAATCAAATCCCCGAGGGTTTCAAACTCGTAAACATCGAATCATATGATGGCACAACAGATCCTGCGTTATGGATCGAGTATTATCTCCTTCATATCCACATGGCCCGCGGCGATGATTTCCATGCCATCAAATACCTCCAACTCAAGCTTAAAGGACCAGCTCGGCATTGGCTTAACAACTTGCCAACAGGATCAATCGGTTGTTAGGAGGACCTGGAAGCCGCATTCCTCGACAATTTCTAGGGCACTTACGTGCGAACCCCAGACGCCGATGACCTAAGTCACGTAATTCAGCAGCCAGAGGAATCGGCCAGGCAATTCTGGACACGGTTCCTAACAAAGAAAAATCAAATAGTCGACTGTCTGGACGCTGAGGCCCTAGCAGCCTTCAAACACAATATCCGTGACGAGTGGCTGGCCTGGCACCTTGGACAGGAAAACCCGAAATCTATGGCAGCACTCGTGACACTCATGACCCGCTTTTGCGCGGGAGAAGACAGCTGGCTTTCTCGTAGCAACAATATGACCAAGAACCCTGGTAATTCGGACACCAAGGACAGTAGTGGCAGGTCGCGTCACAACAAGCAGAAGCGCCGCATTAACGGCGAGAATGCTCAGGATACGACAGTTAATGCCGGATTCAGGGGCTCTAAATCCGGTCAGCGGAAAAAGCCATTCAAAAGGGATCCTAGGGGCCCGTCCAGTTTGGACCGAATACTCGACCGCTCGCGCCAGATACATGGCACCCCCGAAAAGCCAGCCAATCACACCAACAGGGATTGTTGGGTGTTCAAGCAAGCAGGCAAGTTAAACGCCGAAAAGGAAGACAAGGGGCTGCATAGCGACGATGATGAGGAGCCCCGGCCGCCAAACAATAGTGGACAGAAGGGTTTTCCCCCACAAGTGCAGACGGTGAACATGATATACGCAACCCACGTCCCCAAAAGGGAGCGGAAGCGTGCGTTAAGGGACATATACGCGGTAGAGCCAGTCGCCCCAAAGTTCAACCCATGGTCCTCCTGCCCGATCACCTTTGATCGAAGGGACCATCCCACTAGCATCCGTCATGGCGGATTCGCCACATTGGTTCTTGACCCAATTATTGACGGATTTCATCTCACTAGAGTCCTTATGGACGGCGGCAGTAGCCTGAACCTGCTTTACCAGGATACAGTGCAAAAAATGGGCATAGATCCCTCGAGGATTAAGCCCACCAAAACGACCTTTAAAGGCGTAATACCAGGTGTAGAGGCCAACTATACAGGCTCAGTCACACTTGAAGTGGTCTTCGGATCTCCGGATAATTTCCGAAGCAAAGAGTTAATCTTCGACATAGTCCCGTTTCGCAGTGGCTATCATGCACTGCTCGGGCGAACCGCATTCACTAAGTTCAATGCGGTATCGCATTATGCATACCTTAAGCTCAAGATGCCAGGCCCTCGAGGAGTAATTACGGTCAATGGAAACACCAAACGCTCCCTCCGAACGGAGGAGCACACGACGGCCCTTGGAGCGGAAGTTCAAAGAAGCCTCTCCAGGCAGTTCTCCAGTCCGGCCACTAAACGACCGGACACCGTCAAGCGCGCCCGAAGTAACCCACAACAAGACCGCCTGGCACGATCCGAGCAGGCATAGCAATGCGGCCGCAACCCCAACCCTCGCAAAAAGGCGACGCCAGTACTTCGCGTACATAAGTACGCTCTAGAGATACCTTGGGCACAGGGGGAGGGGCACCATCACGGCACGCCCAAAACACGGCTTAAACCGTACCAGGGGCTGCCAATTTTTTAATTTTCTCTTACTTTTAGGACTTCATCCTTCGGAAGGCCTGTTCGGTAGTTCAATTGCCGCACAAAACGATGCAAGAACCAGGGAAGCAGACAAGCCACGCCACACTACGGAACTCCCAGGTGGTCTCTATCACGAGCAGTATACCCGTTCCGCATACTATTCCGCAGCTTGCCCCTGGAACGGACATGTTAACTAGTCCAACCTTCCACTTATCGCATTATTTGTATCGTTCTGCTTTGATCGCAACCCTTTTTAATAAACAATGCATAGCTTTCGTCTATTTTTGCATTACCTTTTTTTATTTATATATGTTCCTTAACGACATGTTGCACCCGTACATGTTGGTACGACCAAAATACTCCAGGGGCTTTAGTACCCCTCAATATGGTGTGAGAAGTCCGAACACTTTAACAAGTGCGGCACCCTGAACTTATAGCATTATATGCATCGGCTCCGAATCATGTCTTGGGTCAATAGTTGGGTTTGCCCGACTCCTATGTTTTGGTGCCTTACGTTCCGCTATATCGGCTAAGGTAGCACTAGGAGAACCACTGCGATTGTGCCCCGGTTGAGCTGGGTCGAGCACCTCAGTGGAGAAAGCTAAAACTGACTGTCATGATGAAGCTAGAGCTGGTCGCCGTTCGAGAGGTTTTTTCGAGTCCCTAAAGACTTATGCCACTTAGGGCGAGGAGCCGGCTCTGTCCGGCCAAGGCGTGGATAGTGCCCCGAACTCGGTCTTCCGAATACTAGGGGCTTCGCTGAAATTTAAAATTATAGAATTCTATGGCTAAGTGAGAGTGTTCACGCATTATATTCTGATTGCCTTGTTCATTGGGCTGAGCGCCTCCCTCGAAGGACCCAAACATGGGAAAAAGAGCGCTCAGGTTTATCCCCGAACACCCCAGCACTAGCGGCACGGGGGCAGAAGCTGACGACTCGCTATCTCTCAGAATTGATAAACAGCCGCACAGAAGGTAATATTTTAAATTCAAACAACATTGCTTAGCGCATATGAACAAGTTTTCATCGCACAGGACAAAATGAGCAAGTTTTACTCAAAAATTACATCCATAGAACATTCATCCGCCACAAGGCGGGAACCCTTCAGAACATCCTTATAGTAATTCTCGGGCTTGCGATGCTCTTTCCCCGGCGGTGGCCCGTCCTTCACCAGCTTCTCAGCATCCAGCTTGCCCCAGTGCACCTTAGCACGGGCAAGGGCCCTACGAGCACCTTCAATGCAGAGGGAGCGCTTGATGACTTCAAGCCTTGGACAGGCCTCCACCAACCGCCGCACCAGCCCGAAATAGCTCCCAGGCAGGGCCCCTCCAGGACACAACCGAACAATGAGGCCCTTCATGGCCTGTTCGGCCGCCTTGTGGAGCTCGACTAGTTGCTTCAGTTGGTCGCTCAGGGGCACGGGGTGTTCGGCCTCAGCGTACTGAGACCAGAACACCTTCTCCGTCAAGCTGCCCTCCTCGGCTCGATAGAATGCGGCGGCTTCAGATACACTCCAGGGAAGATCTGCGAACGCTCCTGGAGAGCTCCGGATTCGGGTAAGTAACAAGTAACTCACATTTATGTGTTTGCTTTGCATAAAGAATGCCTTACCCGCAGCTATCTTCTTCACCTCATCCAACTCCTGGAGGGTCTTCTGGGATTCGGCCTTGGCAGACTTGGCATTTTCAATAGCCAACGCGAGCTCGGACGCTCGCGTCTTTGAGTCAAGCTCCAAACTCTCATGCTTTTCCGTGAGAGCCTGGAGCTCTTGCCGCACCTTGCCAACTTCGGCCTCATACTTCTCCCGTTCGGTGCGCTCCGAGGCTGCCCTCTTCTCGGCCTCGTCCAGCGCTTGCTTAAGGGTTGCCACCTCAGACGTGGCCCCTACAATAGCCACGATAATCCTGTCATTTTTTACAATTGCACGTTATATATATATTTAACAAGGTATTTCTTACCTTCATTGTCGTCGAGCTGCTTCTTGGCACGCTCGAGCTCTTGCTCGGACCTTTCGAGGTCCTGCTTTAGCGTGTCCACTTCCGCAGTCAGTGCGGCGGACGCAAGCAGGGTAGCCTGCACATGCATATTGACTCATTTTTGTTAGACTCCTGCGAATTCTACTTGATCCTCTATTCGGCTTTTCTTCCCGAACGCCAAACAGAGCATCAGGGGCTACTGTCTATGCGGTACTATTATTTACACTTTCTTTACTTACCTCAAAGCCTGTCAAAAGGCTAGTACAAGCTTCAGTCAGTCCGTTTTTGGCGGACTGAACCTTCTGGACCACCGCACTCATAATAGCGCGGTGCTCCTCATCGATGGAGGCACCTTGGAGCGCCTCCAACATATTGTCTGGTGCTTCCGGTTGGACGGAGGCCGCCGACACGATGGACTTGCTCCTCTTGGAAGGAGGTCCCCCACTAGACTCTGGAACCTTTGAAGGTTCCGGAGCAGTGTTCGGCCTCGAGCCGGACTTGGAGCCCTGGGGGTTTCATCCCCTTTACTCCTGGAGTCCGGGAGGTCGCCTTGTGGCGCCTCTAGGACCACCTCCTCCCAGCTTGGAACCTGTGGAGACAACACTTCGGTGTCGTCCGTTGGGCGGGGGGAGGAAGCCGTCGGAAGCGAGTTCACATTCGACGAGTCCAGTGAGCCGCTCGATGATGCGTCGAGCCGGTCTTTGGGTGGGCTGCATAAACATATTCGATGTTAGGGAAAGTTATGCAATAAATGAATGGTATGAATTACTCCGGTAGCCGGATACTTACGATTTTGCTAGGGGCTTGGCCCTAGGCGCCCACTCCTCTCCGTCGCCGTCGGCGTCGGTGGAGCAGTCCGGAGGAAGGGTTTTCCCCTTCTTGGACCCTTCAGCCTCCCCAGTTGGGGCGGCCTTCCTTTTCTTCCCTTCCCTCGCTAGAGGGGAAGGGGTATCTTCTTCCTCCTCCTCGTCTTCGCGGGAGGAGTGCGTCTTGGATTCGTCGGATGACGAATCCGACACCTCCGGGCATCGAGCACTCTTTTGAGTCCCCATGGCCTTCTTCTTGACCTTCTTCTCCGGCACCACATAGGGTGCCGGAACTAGCAGCTTCGCCAAGCGAGCGTCCGCTGGGCCTTCGGGCAAAGGGGCCGGACAGTTGATCTGTCCGGACGTCACCTGCCAATCCTGTCAAAGGAAAGGGAGCTTACATCCCGCATAGAGTCAAACTATGAAAAACTGATACCCTGTAAAAGAAAAAAACAGCTTACCACGAGAGCATGACGCTGCGCACTGAATCCGTGATCCTCAGTAGCGGATGCGGGAGCATCGGCGCCCTTGAAAAGCACCTTCCAGGCATCTTCGTACATCGTGTCAAAGAGCCTTCTCAGAGTTTGGTGCCGTGCCCGGTCGAACTCCCACAGGTTGAAAGCCCGTTGTTGGCACGGGAGGATCAAGCGGATGAGCATAACCTGGAGTATTTTGACAAGTTTGAGCTTCTTGTCCACCAGGGTTTTGACGCATGTTTGGAGTCCGGTCAGCTCTCCTTTTTTACCCCACGACAGGTCCATCTCTTTCCAGGACATGAGCCGCGTTGGGGGTCCGGACCGAAACTCAGGGGGTGCGACCCATTCGACGTCGCGCGACTCGGTGATGTAAAACCACCCCGGTTGCCACCCCTTCAGGGTCTCCACAAAGGAGCCCTCGAGCCATAGGACGTTGGCCATCTTGCCCACCATGGCGCCTCCGCACTCCGCTTGGCTACCGCACACCACCTTCGGCTTGACGTTGAAAGTCTTGAGCCATAGGCCGAAATGGGGGTGGATGCGGAGGAAGGCCTCGCACACGACGATAAACACCGAGATGTTGAGGATGAAGTTCGGGGCCAGATCGTGGAAATCCAGGCCGTAGTAGAACATGAGCCCCTGGACAAATGGGTGGAGAGGGAAGCCCAGTCCGCGGAGGAAATGGGGGAGAAACACCACCCTCTCATGGGGCCTAGGGGTGGGGATGAGCTGCCCCTTCTCGGGGAGCCGGTACGCGATGTCGTTAGACATGTATCCGGCCTTCCTCAGCTTTTTGATATGTCCCTCAGTGACGGAGGAGACCATCCACTTGCCTCCCGCTCCGGACATGGCTGGAGAAGGTTGAGGTGGGGAGTGCGGACTTGGGCGCTGGAGCTCGAGTGCGCAAGAATGGATAGGCAAAGGAGGAAGAAGGCATAGGTGAAAAGGTGGATCTTTATCCCCTTATATGGGTGGACGCAGCTACATGTCCCCACCAGCCTGGCAAAACTCGCTTATCTCCAAGCGCCGTAATCGATGGCGTGGTTGGGTTACCCACGCCCGTATTGATGAGAATCCCGGAATAAGGGGACACGATCTCTGCTTCAACAAGACGTGCCAAGGAAACTGCCTCGCATAACATGCTGAGATGGGACAGTAGAACGGTTCGAATAAAAGCTTGGCCGTGGTGTGATGTCATACTACGGAATACGTCAGCAGATTAGATTTGTGTAAATATTATTCTCTCTATGGCAATATGTGGAAACTTATTTTTCAGAGCCGGACACTACCTTTGTGTTCAAAATCTTCTATGATGTACTTGGAGGAGGAACCCGCCTTGCAATGCCGAAGACAATATGCGCGCCGGACTCGTCGTCATTGAAGCTTGGTTCAGGGGCTACTGAGGGCGTCCTAGATTAGGGGGTGTCCAGATGGCCGGACTATACCTTCAGCCGGACTCCTGGATTATGAAGATACAAGATTGAAGACTTCGTCCCGTGTCTGGGAGGGATTTTCCTTGGCGTGGAAGGCAAGCTTGGCGATACGGATATGCAGATCTCCTACCATTGTAACCGACTCTATGTAACCCTAACCCTACCTGGTGTCTATATAAACCGGAGGGTTTTAGTCCGTAGGACAACATACACGTCAACGATCATACCATAGGCTAGCTTCTAGGGTTTAGCCTCCTCGATCTCGTGGTAGATCTACTCTTGTACTACCCATATCATCAATATTAATCAAGCAGGACGTAGGGTTTTACCTCCATCGAGAGGGCCCGAACCTGGGTAAAACTTCGTGTCCCTTGTCTCCTGTTACCATCAGGCCTAGACGCACAGTTCAGGACCCCCTACCCGAGATCCACCGGTTTTGACACCGACAAGGGGTAATCTTCACACAATCCCATGTACTGAATAGGAAAGGGATAAAGAGTTGGCTTACAATCGCCACTTCACACAATACAAGTTAAACATACATCATCGAGAGTACAATCAAAGGTCTGACTACAGAACCAAAATAAAAGAAGACAACCCTAGATCCCCGATCGTCCCAACTGGGCACCACTACTGATCGTCCGGAAAAGACACAAAACAACGACCAAGATCTTCATCGAGCTCGCACTTGAACTCGGTTGCACCACCTGCACTGGTATAATCGGCGCCAGCAACTGTTTGGAAGTATCTGTCAATCACGAGGACTCAACAATCTCACAACCGCGAGATCAAGACTATTTAAGCTTCTGGGTAGGGTAAGGTAAAGAGGTGGAGCTGCAGCAAGCACTAAGCATATACGGTGGCTAACATACGCAAATAAGAGCGAGAAGAGAAGCAACGTAATGGTCGAGAAGCTAGAAGTGATTAATAAGTGATCCTGAAACTACTTACGTTCAAGCATAACACAAGACCGTGTTCACTTCCCGAACTCCGCCGAGATGAGACCATCACGGCTACACAAGCGGGTGATGTATTTTAATTAAGTCAAGTGTCAAGTTCTCTACAACCAGACATTAACAAATTCCCATCTGCCAGATAACCGCGGGCACGGCTCTCGAAAGTTTATACCCTGCAGGGGTGTCCCAACTTAGCCCATCACAAGCTCTCACGGTCAATGAAGGATATTCCTTCACCCGGAAAGACCCGATCAGTCTCGGAATCCCAGTTACAAGACATTTCGACAATGGTAAAACAAGGCCAGAAAAGCCGCCCGATGTGCCGACAAATCCCGATAGGAGCTGCACATATCTCGTTCTCAGGGCACACCAGATGAACACTATGTATAGCTAAAACCAGCCCTCAAGTTACCCCGAGGTGGCGGTGCAAGTGGCTCTAGGTTGGACCAACACTCGGAGGAGCACTGGCCCTGGGGGTAAAATAAGATGACCCTCGGGCTCCGGAAACCCAAGGGAAAATGGCTTAGGTTGTTAGGAAAATGTAAAACCAATGTTGGGCCTTGCTGGAGGAGTTTTATTCAAAGCGAACTATCAAGGGGTTCCCATAACACCCAACCACGTAAGGAACGCAAAATCAAGGAACATAACACCGATATGAAGGAAACTAGGGCGGCAAGATTGGAACAAAACACTAGGCATAAGGCCGAGCCTTCCACACTTTACCAAGTATATAGATGCATTAATTAAAATAAGGGATATTGTGATATCCCAACATATCCATGTTCCAACATGGAACAAACTTCAACTTCACCTACAACTAGCAACGCTATAAGAGGGGCTGAGCAAAAGCGGTATCATAGCCAAACAATGGTTTGCTACAATTGTTGAAAAAGGTTAGAGGCTATCATGAAAATTTGGGAGGCTTGATAAACAAGTGCTAGGTAGCGCGACATAGCAATAGAGCGAACAACTAGCAAGCAAAGATAGAAGTGATATCGAGGGTATGGTCATCTTGCCTGAAATCCCGCAAGGAAGAAGAACGAGTCCATGAAGAAGGCAAACGGACATGGTCGAACGAATCCTCACAACTCCGGAATGAAACTGAAGCTAATGAGAGAAGCAACCCGGAAAGAAGCAAGCAACAAAGTAAACAACCATCACATAAACATGGCATGATGCGCAAGCAAGTATGATGCATGTCCGGTTTAATGAGGCATGGCATGGCAAAGTGCACAAACAATACTACAAATTAATTGGAGCTCAATATGCAACGAGTCGCGTATTGACGACACACCACGTCAATTATTTAGTTCTCTCTCATTTATGTACCCAACAATATTAAATGTTGTTAAACATGGCACGAGGTGAAGCATAAGTAAACTACACATTTTAGGCAATTTAAATGAGGCCGGAAACATCAAACAACGATTCCGGTAAACCCCCACATGAAAATTTTAGAGTTGGTACTGTTCTACCCTATACACAATTTTAGAGTTATTAAACATGCAAAGTGAAGCCACCATGTTGAACTAGGCATTTTTCTACCCGATTTAAATTCGGAGCTACGGCTAATTAGTTATGAAATAAAGCATTTTAACATGGCATTATGAAAAATAAACACAAACAACATTTTAGACATTTTTAACATGGATGAAAGTGGCATATTATGAAACTAGATGAAAATCTAAGCATTTTTCATATATAAAACATTTTAATACGATGCTCGGTTAATGAGTTATTATATGCATGAATTTTAGGGGCTATTCTGCAAAACTGTTATCTCATGATAAAAGATAAATTCACAGGCAGGAAAAAAACCATGTGGGCCAAAACAGGGGGAGGACTGGGCTGCTCACATTGGGCCAAGCCCAGGTCGGTGGTGGCGGCTGAGGCAGCACTAGGCCGGATGCGCAGTGGGCTGGGGAGGCGCTGGGCTTGGAGAGGGGCTGGCTCGGGAGGAGCTAGGCCTTGGGCGCTGGACGCAGAAGCGGGCTTGGGGGAGCTGGGCCGAAGCAGAGGAGGCGGCCCGCCTGCGTGGACAAGGCCAACGACGTGGACAACGTCGTCCTCCTCCTGACGAGGACGAGCGGTGGCGGCTTGCGGACTCCGGCGGCATGCCGTGGGGAGGCGCTGGGCAGGAGCTGGGGATGTGCGGCGGCACCAAATCTGGGTGGATCTGGCCCTAGGGGACCCGATCCCGACGTTGGTGGCACCCGATGACGCAAGGTCGGCCAGATCTGGCGGCAACAGCAGCGACCAAGGAGGGGCATCACCTGCAAGAGAGAGAACAAGAGGTGAGCGGTGGGAGGAGAAGAGAAAGAGAAGAGCCAGCGACGACGGAGCTCTGGCCTGAGGTGGAGGTCACCGACGGCGGCACTCCGGTGGCCGGCAGGAGGATGCAAGGCATGAGGCGGCGCGGGGCTCCAGCGGGAGGAGGCGTACGAGCGGGCGAGTGAGCGCACTCGAGCGCACAACGGTGGGGCGAATCAGGCCTGGGTGGCCTCGATCTGGGCCCTGCGGGCTGCGGAGAGGCTAGGAGGCGCGAAGGGATGCGTGGAGGCCGCGGACTGGAGGGGGAGTGGCGGCTTGGCGACGTGGCAGCGCCCGGTTGGCCTGGGAGACGCCTCAGGTGGCGGCTCAGCGGGTGGTGGCGCCACAAGTGGCTGCAAGGCAGTGACTGTGTGCAGAATCTGAGGAGGGGGGGCTAGAGGTAGGTGGAGGGCTAGGGATGGCCTAATTTGGAAAGGGAGGGGATTTATATAAGGAAGGTTAGGATTTGAGGGGGGTTAGGAGGGGTTTTCGGAGCCCTTCGATTGCGATCGAACGGTTCCGGATGCGAGGAGGGGTAGGCTGGGCCTAGGTGGGCTGTGAAGAAGGGCTTGGGCTGAGAGGAGAGAAGAGAAAGCGGCTCGGCATGGGTTTTTGGAGACCAAAAACGTCTGACGTTTGACCGGCTGTAATGCTGCTATAAGTTTAACGGTTGGGTTATCAAATGAGCTCCGAATGCGATAATACTTGGCAGGCGGCCTACCTACAACATAACAAGACCGCACACCAACTCTCATCCCATTCCGAGAACATTTTTCGGCCACTTATGAAATAATATTTCGGACGTGTCGCGGCACGTGCTACTGTGTCTGGGCTCCGAACTGATAACAGAAGGAACGGGAGACCCAGACGGATGCAAGTTTTAAAAACATGATGATTCAATGCACATGATGACATGGCAAGATGCAACACGGAAGCGAAAGACATGGTAACGACGGCGAATAACTGGAAGACACCTGGCGCATCGGACTCGGGGCGTTAAAGTGGGGTCTAGTGAGAAAGCACTACCCATATGCACATGAGACAAACACATTCATATCACACCACTCAATTCAAACAAGGGCATACAAACGATCTAACTACCATTACAAAAGTGCATAGACTACTACTATATACATGGGGGAATACTACTTATAATATGGTGGTCATCTAAAAATTTTGATCGGTGGAAGACTCCATGATATCCACTCCAGCTTCGTCTTCGTAATCATCATCACTATAGTCGGGGTCGGAGTCGGTGTTCTCGATGATGATGTAGTCTTTAGAACGGATGTCCCCGGGATGGTCGTCATCTCCTCCTAGCACGGGGTCTCCCATGAATACTCCTAGCTTCCTTGTCAGGTCGTCATTCTTCTCCACTAGTATTGTGATTCCATCCTCATATCCTTCACGTGTAGACTTGAGTTCCTCTTCTAGATCCATGTTCCTGGTCATCACCTTCTTCAGGTCTATCATGCTTCCGCATGTTTGGTTCTCCTGGCGACGAATGTGCTGGTTTAACTCCTGGATGAAAGCTGCAACGGACATGTCCCTCCTGGTAGTGATCATCTCCCGTTGCTCATCTCGGCGCCCACATATCTGGTAGATTGTGTCCTTAAGATCCTTGTGATAAACTTCGCTGATGCGTCACATGGCGATGTGGGCTGCCATGCTCTTTCCTAGGCTCCAGGTTGGCGCATCAAAGGAAAACTCTATGGGCTCAGTAACTGGCGTGAATGTCCTTGCTGGAACTTAAACTCGAATCATCCAGCGCTCCTCTTCTAGTCAAGTGGCGGTGTAGGTCACGGTGAAGCTTGGTATTCTGATATTCAGGTACCTAGTGACTTCCTTCAAGTGTCATCCAAAAGGTGTGTCTTCATCCGGTTGTGCAAACTTGTTCCTTGATTTCGCCATCCTATAGAGTGGAAAAAGGGAGAGGAGTCAGAAATGAGTAGAGAAGAGTGACCTATGGTTTAACATAGTGGTCGTTTCCTACAACCAGTGTGTGCTCTGATACCATCTTATAGCGACCAAACCTCAAACGGTCAAATCTCTGTGCGTAAGTGTCATCCCTGGATCGGTAATGCTGACACACATAGTACTTGAAGGATTTATAATAGAGTGCAATCACACACTTATTGCATCGAATGTCTCAAAACAGAACTTGTTACAATAATATGGCTTAAGGCCATCTAAATACGATAACAGCGGAAGACTTGGAAGATAAAGTGAGTCCATCAACTCCAACGGCATAGCTGAGTGCATGAAAACGACCTAGCGCACCTTACTCTTCGTCTAAAAAGTCTGCAACATAATATGTTGCAGCCCGAAAATGGGTCAGCACATGGAATATGCTGGCAAAATAACACTGTAAAGCAATGAACATAATAAATGCTATCACTAAATGCATATATGGTTGGGGGAGGCTCTATGATTATAATGTTTTGCGAAAAGCCAATTTTCCCAACAACAAAGGAATATATTTTGTTTAACTATCATGGTAGTTGATAAACATTGAGAATGGTAACCCCATCTCAATCCCAATTAAATAGTATGTACCAACCCAACAAATTAATTTAGAGTGATGAGATCAACATGATAATCCAAGAACAAGATACTAAAGATGTCCATAACCGGGGACACTACTAACCATGATTAGTTTGTACACTTTGCAGAAGTTTGCGCACTTTTCCCCACAAGACTCGATCTCCTCCATTCGATTTGTCGCACTACATGGTGTTTGAGAAACGGATGACCGTGACACGGTCTTTCAGAAGCATTAACTCTTTACTCTAGGTAGACAGTTGCACCTATGTTCCCCTACATGTGCTAGCCTACCACCGAAAGAGGTCATGTAACATACTCAACTATGATAGAGCCCACAATAGCTTGTGGCTGCACACGGAAGTTTCCAGCATGAATAATCTTATGATCCCTTTGATCCTGGGTGGCGAACCATAGGATGATCTCACGGTAAACCCGGTATCTCCTAGGACAACACTGGTAGAACTTCAGGTGCCCACAACCAATCCACCCGAAAGTGTATTTAAGTAGCCACCTAAAGTTAACCATTAATTAACAATCTCACATCTGTCATGGATCACTCAAACCAAACCACGTCTACGAGCATAGCATAGCAATATAAGCATAACATAGAAGTAACTCCCAAGGTTTGATAATAAAAAGGCAATAGGTTCTACCTCATCATCTACTTCCCAAACCCACAATTTAAAAGATCCTACTCATGTAATGTTTGAGGGTTGTAACTAATGCCTAAAAACCGGGTAATGAAAAAGTATGGTCAAAGTGTTACTTGCCTTGCCGACGATCTGCAAACCCTAGAGATTCGTAGTAGCACGCTTCACACTCCGGGAATTCTATCGCAAACAAACAATAGCATAATAAGCACTCAAGCATATATGCAAGGTTAAAACTCAAATAAGAAGATCCAATCTGAAAATTCAACTGAAGAGTTTCAATATGCAAAAAGACTAAATTGAAATGGAACTACGGAACTGAAACTACGATCAAAAGAACTTCGAATTCAAATCTTCTTGAAACCAAATTTTAAATTGTCAAATCCATGTTCAAGTTGTTTAACCGGAAAGAGGGGTTCGAGACGAAGATTTTGGCGTTGGTTTCACAGGATTTGGATGAACGGTTAAAAAGTTGCGAGGGTTTGAAGATCAGGGGCTAATCTACGATAAAAATATTCACGGATAGGTCCCTGGACGAAAAATAAAAGAAAAAGAAAAAAGGCTATGGCGCGAACGTCCGCTAATAGAGGCAAACGAATAGATTCGTTTGTTAAAACAAACTAATGAATGAACATTTGCGAAATTACCCTAACCGAAGAAAACCGAGAAAAACCCGATCTAATAATAAAAAAACCGATCTAGGGTTTAAGAAAACCGAAAGGACCGGAACAAAAACTAGCGGCGGTGACGAGTCAACAGAGACGGCGGGCGGCGGCTCAGCTCAGCGGCGCCGGTGCGGCAACAGCGGCGGCGCACGGGGCGGCGGGCGGTGCAGGCGGCTCGGGTGGCTCGCGTGGTGAGAGAAACGAGGCCGGGGCCTCAGTATATATAGGAGGGAGAGGGGCTGCTTGCGGGAGGGCCAGAGGGGAGTCTGAGGCGGCGACGACATCACCGGCGATCCCGTGCGGCGGCGGGACTCCGCCTGGAGGTCGGGGACGACCGGGGCGCAGGTTGGGCTGCGGCCCACTCGGGTGCGTGCACGCGAGGGGCGGGAAGGCGGCGGCTGGGCTGGCTCGGCCTCTGCATGGGCCTACTAGGCTCTTTTTTTAAAATAAATTCTGCCGAAAGAAAAATCCTAAATAAATATAAAAAAAATTCTAAAAATTCCAAAAACAATTTTCACCGTCTAAATAAAATATTTAGGACAAGGTGAAAAATTTTCTAGCCTAAAAAAGCAATTTTGAAAAATGCATATTTTTCTAATTCAAATAGAATAGCAAATAAAATCCAAATACAATATTTATTTGATTTTAACATTTTTCGTCCAATATTTCTTTTATTTTGTAGAAGTCATATTATCTCCTCTCTTTTATTTGTATAGTGGAAATATTTTTGAGAGAAAAATTATAAAAACCAGAGTGATCCTCTTTTCAAATTTGAGAAATATTCAAATATGAAAATGAATGAAATCCCCAACTCTCACCGTGGGTCCTTGAGTTGCTTAAGATTTCAAGGATCACAAACAAAATGCAAATTAAAATATGATATGCATATGATGACCTATGTATTACATCCAAATGGAAAATTGGGATGTTACACCGACGAAGTACAACATCGCCAACGTGATATCTTGAAGATGCAGGTGATTAATGGAATTTGCTAGCAGGCCAAAGACATGGAAATGGAGCGGTTCCACGGAGATCATCCATGCGATTGCACCCTGTAAAGCTCTTCTGGAAGAGGCCCAGCAGCCCCAAGAGCCTCCCTGCGCCAGCACCTCCGTAGGTAGAGGCGGGTCGGGACACTCGGAGTGAACGGCCGCAAGGGTGCTATACTGATCATGGAGTCCGAGAAGACCATCGTTGGAAGGCCGCCAACTCAGCCTTTTAGCTTATATTTTATTATAATTGTATGCATATGTAGGTCATGAGTGTTCTGGGCCTTGCCGCATTTAGCATTTTAAATTATCGTGACTATGTAAGACAATTATTAAGAATTATTAACCGTTGCCATTGTAACTGTCGGCATTCTGGGAACGGGGGTCCCCAGACTGCCTGCCTGCGGCCTGCGGCGTGGCTCAAAGGGGGGCCCAGCACGGCCCATCTTCATCAACACAGACCCAAGACCCTCGCGAGGGGCCAAGCCTCGCGGGGCGGACGACACGGAGCTTCCTCAGGCACGGTCTCATCAGGCTGGCTCACGAGGAGGCGGAGAGATCAAGGCGGGGCACCTCACGAGGTGCCTGTGACGCAAGCCATGACGACCAAAGGCGCCAGGCGGGTGCCAGCCCGCGTAGTGTCCTCCTTTCCTCTTCGGTGCAAAGGGGGCAAGCACAGTCGCGGAGTACCGAGGCATCAGGCAAAGGTTGCCATTTCGGTGCAACAAGACCAAGACCAGGATGACTGCAAGACGGAGGTCATTATGGAGCCCAAGACGGCGTCACCACCAGAGCTTTGTGCAGGCGAAGACTACTTTTGTCAGGATAGCTAGTACTAGCTGCCCCCCCTTCAAATTAGCCCGCCATTGTTGGCTCCCTTCCCGCTCGATATTTGGGAAGAGGACCAGTGCTTCTATAAATAGGACCAGCCCCCCATAGGAGAGGGGGGAGATCAGAGAATCAGAGGAGAGAAAGAATCATAGAGAGAGAGAGAGGCTAGAGGTTGGGGCATCAACAATCAGAGAGAGAGAGGGGTGACTGAACTCCTCCCAGCAGTTCATTGCCCCAGCCAAGAACAGACCCTCGCGAGGCTGTTCTTCCTTGTATTGTTCTTCATCATCAGCCCAAGAGGCAATCCACCACGCCACACACTGGAGGAGGGTATTACACCACAACGGTGGCCCGAACCAGTATAAACCCTGTGTCCCTCGTGTTGTTCTTTCCATAGCTTAGATCTTAGCGAGGCGGAGGGGTGCAGGTAGGTAGGAGGCAAAATCTCCGCGCGCACCCCAGTGTTCGAACCTCAAGGGTCTGCCGGAACCCGAAATCCGACATTTGGCGTGCCAGGTAGAGGTGCACCGAAATCCACCTTCTACCGCTTCATGCTCCGTCGCGTCGTCATCACCATGTCCGGCGACCAGGCGGGCAACCCAGATCCATGGGCGGCGTGGCCCGCCCGCGCAGAGCCGCTCGCCTCGGGCGACCCCGTGCCCTAGGCAGCTGGCGGTCCGCAGGGCGCTGTGGGCCGCGGGCGACGCGGACAGGCTTCGACAGCTCTCACACCGCGGCAGGCGCGGTCGGCAGCAAGGGCCTCCAATCACGCCGCGACCACGACACCGTACACCTGCCGGGAGCAGGCGAACTCGAGGGCCGCACTCACGGTGGCTCGAGAGCTGCTGCAGTGCAGGTTGCAGGAGGGCGGCCGCGACGTGCTGCTGGAGCGGGTGGCAGAGCTCCTGGGCTTCGCCGCCTCGGGGGCTCACCCCTTCTGCACCCAGCTCCCATCTCAAGCCCAGGGCGGCCCGCGCGGGGGCTCCGCACGCGCCCACGGGCTCCAAGGCTACTCCAACGCCAGCGAAGCTGTCAGCACCGGACCGGCGGCAACGCTGCCCCCGCTCCCGGTCCGCGAAGAAGAAGGAATCGACGCGACCCGTGGCCACAATGGACAGCCGCGCTGCCATCCCACGGTGGGCGCACCAGGCAGGACCGCGTGGCACGCGGAGCACTACGGCATGGCCTTCGGGATGACGGCGCCAGAGGAATACGTGCCCCTCATGATGGACCAAGGACACCCTCATGAGAGCGAACAAGGCTCGCTCCTCAGCCCAAGCTGGGGGGACGAGGCGCTAGAAGCCGAGCCTTTCCAGGAGCCCCGGGACGGTCCCACTGGCCACGCTGGAGGCAACGATTATCGGGTACCACTAATTCTTCAGGAGCAGGCATACGCTAACCATGGATCGCAGGAGGTGCAGGTCGCCACAGCGAGCAGCTGCCCCGCTCCCATAGTCTCCTACCCCTCGGGAGGAGGGCGCAGGGGGCTGCAGGAGAGGGGCCGAGATCCGACATCACCAGAGTGTCACTAGAGTGTCCTGGTTTCCGGTCGTCGTTGATGGCACTAGAGTGTGGCGCAAGACGGGCCCCTCATCTGGCGATATGAAGCAAGGCCAGTACTTGTGAAGAAGGCCCAGTGCATGTGAAGCTCGCCGCCCCGTGACACTCTCACGTAATAATGAGTGGGGCTGTACACGCCCCGGAGTCTCAGGGGTGCCGGCCTCACGCCCTGGGGCTCCCTCCCACGCCCAGTGGCAGCACTTAGCTCCGCGCTGGTGAGAAGACGTCCAAGACTAGATTAGGTGACGGACGTGGCCTTTTGTATGCTTTCGTTGCTTTTCCCTTTGGTTGTCGCTTTCCCCCGCTGGATTCAAGTTGGATTCGAATTTGAGATTTGCGTGTGTTCGGGGAAGGGGTGCTTAGTCTCGGTCGAGCAATTTCTCGCGTTTTGGTTACCACTTCACCTCAGCTACCTCCCCTCGTGAGCCCCTCGCGAGCCGGGTCAGGCCTAGCTTGCGCACAGCCCAGACTGCCGTCGCCGCGTCCTCTCAGGAGGGTGTTTAACTGCAGGTCCTACGGATCCAATCAGGGAACACTCGGGACACGACAACCTCCCACGGGCTACCTCAGGGCCAGCACGGGACAAAGGTAAACTAGCCGACCAGCGCGTCGCTTAAGCCAACCACTTGGCGGGGGTGCATGGGCAATGTAGCGTCTACTAATATGATGAACACAAGTTTTACATGAGGGGCTCCCCCTCCAAAATGCTCTCACAGCCATCAGGCCAAAATCTGAGTTCTATTCATGCAGGGTAAGGAAGCAGGAATGATGCACAATCAGTCGGATAAATCCCCCAATGCGTCCTCAAGAGCACCACCCGAGCCGTTGCTGGCGTCGCTGAAATCGCCATCGCTGTCCGCGTCGCCGCCAACGGCGTCAGGGCCGTTCACCACACCGCCCTCGTCGGCAGCTACTGTCACGCCACCGTTGTCTAAAGCGAAGGCCCTGATAAGAGCATCCACATTGTCTTCCACCAAGTGCACCAGGTCGCCTCAGACGGCCTGGGGGACTGGGGCGATGGTGGCATCGAAATCAAAGTGGGAATCCATGTTCCGGAGATGGCTGAAGACGCGAGAAAAGGCACGCCCGAGCAGGGCGCGGCTCCTATCCTCCACCAACCTGTCAGCCCTGACCGACCGTGCCTCCAGCTTGTAAGTGCATCTAGTGCCACCCCTAGTTGGTTTTGGAGTATTAACGACAAACCTAGTTGAGGGACTAATGTGTTTGTGAGAATTGCAGGATAACACAGGTAGAAGTCCCTCATTGATTCGGTTTTCCTACCAGAGATGACCCCTAAAAATGTATGAAGACATTGAAGTCAAAGGTGGTATATGAAGATATTCACATTGAAGACTATGACAAGAGAAGACATCACATGAAGCCTATGGAGCTCGAAGACTTAGATCTTTCGTAGTTCTCTTTCTTCTTTATTGAGTCATAGGAACCACCGTACTGTTAAGTGGGGTCCAAGAGAACCAGTCAGAATGACTGAAGTGATGCCTAACCAAAACCTATGTCTTCGAGTGAAGACTATGAGAGCGAATCTTGTCCAGAGTCGGACAAGTCAGCTTTGCTTGTAGCCCAAGTAAAGTTGTCGTGTGAGTTTGAAATCTGACCGTTGGAACACATGTCAGTTCCTTAGTGACCCAGGGTCATTTCGGACAAATCAGGTCGGGTTGCCTAGTGGCTATAAATAGCCGACCCCCTACAACCATAAACGGTTGGCTGCTCAGAGTTAGTGTACGGCTTTTGTCGTTTGAGAGCAACCCACCTCGAAGCATTTGAGAGAGAATTCCTTGCGAGGATAAAGCCCTAACCACCCAAAGCCAAAGAGAATTAGGCATCACTTAAGTCTTCTTGTCTGTGTGATCTGAAGACTTATTACACTTGAGGACTGTGAATCCTCCAGCCGGTTAGGCGTCGCGTTCTGAGCATCCAAGAGACATTGTGGATTGCCGGTGAACGAAGTCTGCGAAGGTTTGGGAGTCTACCTTGAAGACTTACCAGAGTGATTGGGCAAGGTCTGTGTGACCTTAGCTCAAGGGGAATACGGTGAGGACTGGGTGTCCTGAGCTGCGTGTTCAGGATTGGGTGTCTGGGACTGTGTGTCCTCAGGTTTAAATACCTAGCCGCCCTAACCAGACGTACAGTTGTCAGAACAACTGGAACTGGTCCAACACATCATTGTCTTCAACGAGTCACTGGTTTCATCCTTCCCTTCTCTTTACGTACTGTTACTCCTTGTGAAGTCATTGTATGGTTGCACTATCTTTTATCTTCACTGAGTGACTGCATGTTCTGTTTGGCTTCATAATATCTTCCTACCCGATCCTTACTACATTCCTGCTATTAGTCATTGTGCTTTCACTCTATTCAATACTTGACTCTGGCTTGCCTAGTGTAGTCTACCTTCCGCTGCAGGGTAATAGGTTTATTTCTATCGTTTGTCTTCATAACTTCCATGTTTTGAAGTCTTTCATAAAAATCGCCTATTCACCCCCCTCTAGTCGATATAACGCACTTTCAATTGGTATCAGAGCAAGGTACTCCCTTGTTCTGTGTGATTCGGTTTAACCACCTGGAGTTTTAGCTATGTCGACGGCAGGGATAATCAAAGTCTCCGCTGCATGCCCCTTCTTCGATGGAACTGAATATCCCTACTGGAAGAATAAGATGTGCATGCATCTTGAAGCCATTGACGTCGACCTATGGTATGTCGTCAAGAACGGCGTTCCCAAGGCTGGAGAAGGTGTCACTGCTGCTGACGTCAAGAAGTTCGTTCAACTGGACTCTACTGCCAAGAATATCATCTGTGGTCATCTGACCAAATGACAGTATGGCCGCGTGAGTGCTTTGGAAACATCTAAGCTAGTATGGGACTGGCTCTCCAAGGTCAACGAAGGCGTCTCAACCCAGAGAGATCAGATAATCAGTGTCATTCGCAACCTCTTCAACCGCTTCAAGAGAAATGACAATGAGAATGTCCAGCTCACATTTGATCGACTCACTGACATCACGAATGAGCTTCAAGCCCTTGGCGCTACTGAGATCACCAAGCATGAAGTTGTCAAGATACTACTGAGATCACTTGACAGTTCGTTTGACACTCTAGCCCTGATGATTCAAGAACGTCCTGATTTCAAGACACTCGATCCGTCTAACATACTTGAGAGGCTCAACACACGCGAGTTTTAGCTTTCTGAGAAAAGAGATATCTACGGTCCAAACTATGGGCGAACTCGTGCCTTGAAGGCAAACGCTGTCTCCTCATCTGAAGAAGAATCTGACAGCAGTTCTTATGATCCTGAAGACATTGGAAGGGAACTTGCTATGCTTGTGAAGAAGTTCCAAAAATTCACCAAGAAGAAAGGCTTCAGAAAGTCTTCCCGATCAAGCTCAAGGAATGATGAAGCTTCTGCTCATGACTACAAGAAGAAAACATGTCACAAGTGCAAGAAACTTGGCCACTTCATCTCTGAGTGTCTGCAGTGGGACAATGAGAACAAAAAGAAGAAGAAGAGCAAGGAATATGACTCTGGCGACAAGAAGAGGAAGAAATACTCAAAGTCTTCTTCAAAGTCTTCATCACACAAGAAGAGCTCATCTAGCAAGCCACGTGCGTTTGTTGGCAAGGAAATGGATTCAGAGGAGGAGTCCGCTTCTGAGGAGGTAGAGGTGGAGTCTGAGGAGGAGTCCGATTCTGGCATCGCAAGTCTGGCTACAACATACGTTGCCAAGTCCATCTTCAACACTGAAGGCAATGACCTCATCACCGACACCGATGCAAATGACAAGGACTACTCCGCTCCTACCTACTGCTTCATGGCACACGGTGCCAAGGTAAACACACGCACTACTCACTATCAAACATCTAGTGACGATGACTCTGATTGTGGTTCAAAACCCAGCTACAAAACACTTGCTAAAATTGCAACTGAACAACAGAAAACCATGGAACATATTCAAAAACTGTTAGACAAAAGCGATGATCTGTTAGGCGCTAAAATGACTCGTTCTGAGTCCTTAATTGAAGACATAAAAAATCTTCACGTTAAGTATGAGGAACTTGAAAGTCGTCATGAAACGCTCTCAACAACTCATGAAAAGGTTTCCTATGATTATCTTCAAAGGAAGCAAGATCTTGAGAAATTGAGAGCAGCTCATGAAGATCTTCAAAAGGAAAATGAGTCACTTCGCTTCAAACAGATCAGTTCCGCTCAGGAAGGATTTGAACCACCATGTCTTAAGTGCATTGAGCGTGATATTGCTACTATTGTTGCTGAATGTTCTACTGCTGCTACTGTTGCAATATCTTCAACTGTTGATGTGAGAACTAACCCCTCTGCTGAGGATTCCACTGCTATTGTTGATGAGAATGCTAGGTTGAAGACATTGCTTGAAACAAGGATGTACAAAAGTCTTAAAGGGCATCAGACACTATGTGATGTCCTCAAAAAGCAGATCTTGAACCGAAACCCGAGCAAAGAGGGTGTTGGGTTCGTAAGGAAAATGAATACTCATGGCTCTTACTGGAAACCTGAGCAGTACCCCAAAACCACATGGGTTGCTGCAAAGGAGTCTTCAGCAGATCTATCCAATCTATCTGGCTTCTCTTGTGCAAATCCCATTGTCATTGATGAATCCTTTGATGCAAACTATTAACTGTTTAAGAATCAGAATGGTGAAGTCTTTGCCAGGTACATTGGTACTAACTGCAGGAATGGACCGCCTATGAAGAAGATCTGGGTTCCGAAAAAGTGTCTGGAGAATCTTGATGTCATCATGACACCACACGTGAAGAAGACAAACCTCAGACCACAGGCTTCATACGGTCCAAAGGCTTCATACAGATAGAGGACTCACCTGAGTCGCACTAACGCAAATGTTTTGCAGGGAAACCATACTCATGCCTATGACTATGAGCGCGGTTCATCAAACCGCCATGTTCATAAGACCAAGAACTATTCTGCTTATTCTTATGAGTACTATTGTCCGCATGCAAGACTTTTTGCTAGGGCTCCAAAGCCAAAGTTCTCAGATGCTGCACTTAGACTTATTGCTTCTAAGCCACCCTTGAAGATGTGGGTGGCTAAGAAAGCTTAACTCTCTTTTGCACAGAAAGGTCTCCAATAGAAAACCAAAATCGTCTGACGCTATTGCTGGGGACCTTAAACATCTTGTAGGGCGCAAGATCAAATGCCCGAATGGTCTTACTATGTACTTCGTTCCTGAATCGCTTGCTACTCTCCCTATCAGTCCTAATCTGGATCTAAGTTTTCATAACCCACTGGTTCGTCAAATGTTTTTGCTTCACAATTCTCTTCGTGAAGCCTATCCCCCTAATTGCACTGTAGGGTACGACACCAGCGTCTTTAGAATGGATTATTGATAGTGGGTGTACCAACCACATGACTGGCAAAAGAAGCCTTCTTATGGACTCAACCTTACGTCCATCCAACAAGAGTCACATCACATTTGCTGACACTGGTAAAAGTAAGGTATTGGGTCTAGGTAGAGTTGCAATCTCAAAGGATCAACACATGGATAAAGTCATGCTTGTTGAATCCCTTGGCTTCAACTTAATGTCTGTCTCAATGCTTTGCGATTTGAACATGATCGTAATATTTGGAAAATATCGCTGCCTTGTACTAATGGAATCTGACAAGTCTCTAGTGTTTGAAGGGTATCGGAAAGATGATTTGTACATGGTAGATTTCTCGGAAGGACCACAGCTTGCCGTATGTCTTCTAGCAAAGGCTTCAATATGCTGGCTCTGGCATCGGAGGCTAGGGCATGCTGGCATGGGGAACCTCCACACCCTTGCAAAGAAGAAGCATGTCATAGGCATTGAGGGTGTCAAGTTCAAGAAAGATCACTTATGCGGTGCCTGTGAAGCAGGGAAGATGACAAGGGCCAAACATCCCTCGAAGACAATCATGACAACCACTCGACCCTTCGAACTGCTCCACATGGATCTTTTCGGTCCCACTCATTGCTCAACTCTTACTACTACTGCTTGCCTCTATGGCTTTGTTATTGTTGATGATTATTCTAGATATACTTGGGTGCACATAATCCTCTACAAGACTGAAGTGCAGGATGTCTTCAGACGCTTCGCCAATCGAGCAATGAACAACTATGGCGCCAAGATAAAGCACATCAGAAGTGACAATGGCACTGAATTCAAGAACACTGGCCTTGATACATATCTTGATACCTTGGGCATCACACATGAATTCTCAGCCCCATACACGCCACAGCAGAATGGCGTCGTCGAACACAAGAACAGAACACTCATTGAGATGGCCCGAATGATGCTTGATGAATACAAGACTCCAAGAAAATTCTGGCCTGAAGCCATTGATACTGCATGCCATACAATCAATCATGTTTATCTTCACAAGCTTCTGAACAAGACATATTATGAGCTCCTTACTGGCAAGAAGCCAAATGTCAGTTACTTCAGAGTATTTGGTGCCAGGTGCTGGATCAAGGATCCACATCACACTTCAAAATTTGCACCAAAAGCACATGAGGGTTTTATGCTTGGATATGGAAAGGATTCGCACTCCTACAGAGTCTTCAATCTCTTCCTCTATAAAGTGGTTGAAATAGTGGATGTGCAATTTGATGAGACTAACGGTTCACAAAGAGAGCACCTGCCAAATGTGCTAGATGAAGTTCCATCCAGCGAATCAATCAAGCTAATGGGAACTGGAGAAATCATACCCTCTGAAGCTCAACCTGAAGAGGAACTTATCATCTCCGCACCTAATCAACCTGAAGACAATGCTCAGTCTGAAGACAATCCCACTAACAATGACAATGATCAGCAAGAGCAAAATCTTCGCCCTGTACATCCTCGTGTTGCCAATGAAGTGCAGATTGAGAGAATAATTGATAGCATCAATGCACCTGGTCCGCTTACTCGTTGAAGGGCGACTCAGCTGGCAAATTTCTGTGGGCACTTCGCATTCGTCTCAATAATAGAACCCAAGAAAGTTGAAGAAGCCTTCATGGAACCTGAATGGATTCAAGCTATGCAAGAAGAGCCTCAACAGTTTGAGCCGAATAATGTATGGGAACTGGTTAAGCGTCCTGATCCTCGGAAGCACAACATAATTGGCACCAAATGGATATACCGCAACAAGCAAGATGAGCATGGTCAAGTTGTCAGAAACAAAGCTCGTCTTGTTGCTCAAGGATATACTCAAGTGGAAGGCATTGACTTCGATGAAACATTTGCTCCTCTGGCTTGACTTGAAGCCATACGCATACTGCTGGCCTATGCAAATCATCATAACATACTTCTATATCAAATGGATGTGAAGAGTGCTTTTCTCAATGGCAAGATTGAAGAAGAAGTGTATGTTGCACAACCGCCTAGCTTTGAAGATCCAAAACATCCTGACATGGTATACAAGCTCAACAAGGCACTGTATGGCCTCAAACAAGCCCCTCGGTCCTGGTATGACACACTCAAATACTTCCTGAAGAGCAAAGGCTTCATACCTAGTTCCCTAGACCCCACTCTCTTCATGAAGACATATGATGGTGAACTGTTTGTGTGCCAAATATATGTGGATGACATTATCTTTGGCTGCACCAATCAGAAGTACAGTGAAGAGTTTGGATATATGATGCAAGAGCGAATCAGATGTCCATGATGGGAGAGCTGAAGTTCTTCCTCGGTCTCCAAATACGACAGCAACGCAACGGCATCTTCATATCTCAAGACAAGTATCTCGAAGATTGTCTGAAGAAGTTCGGTATGCAAGACTGCAAAGGCTTCACGACTCCAATGCTAGCCAAGCATCATCTGGGTCCCGACGACAATGGTAAAGAGTTCGATCAAAAGGTATACCGCTCCATGATTGGTTCTTTACTTTATCTATGTGCATCTAGGCCAGATATTATGCTTAGTGTTTGCATGTGTGCTCGATTTCAAGCGGCACCAAAGGAGTCGCATCACTTAGCTGTGAAGCGAATTCTTCGATATTTGGCTCACACCCCAACTCTAGGATTATGGTATCTAAAGGGCTCAGAGTTTGATCTGGTTGGATTCTCGGATGCTGATTATGCTGGTGACAAGGTGGATCGCAAGTCTACATTAGGCACATGTCATTTTCTAGGACGATCACTTGTATGCTGGTCTTCAAAGAAGCAGAACTGTGTATCTCTCTCCACTGCTGAATCTGAATACATTGCTGCTGGATCTTGCTGCGCTCAGCTTTTGTGGATGAAGCAAACACTCAAGGACTATGGCATTCATCTGAAGCAAGTGCCACTCTACTGCGACAACGAAAGCGCCATCAAGATTGCCAACAACCCAGTTCAGCACTTGAAGACAAAGCACATTGAGATTCGTCATCACTTTCTCAGAGATCATGTTGTGAAGGAAGATATTGATATCATACACGTCAACACTGAAGAGCAATTGGCAGATATCTTCACCAAGCCCTTGGATGAGAAGAGATTTTGCAAGTTACGGTGTGAGCTAAATATCCTGGAATCCTCAAATGTCCTGTGATCAGGCACACATCCTAACACTTATGCATATTGATGACTTAGATGTGCAACACACGAAGTAAAGTATATCTTCAATCAATGAAGACATACGTTCTAAGTGTGAATACATTAATGTGGAATTTGACTTCGGAGCGCCACGATAATTGTGCGCCGTGTCTCGGTCTAATACTTCCTATACGGTGGGTAACGCCACCACCAAATGTTTTGTTTGAAGTGTTTCACTCATGGCATTACATTTGCTATGTCTTCACATTTGGTTTGGCTTCAATCTCAACATGTCTTCATGATTATCTTCACTATGTTGAATATATATATATATATATATATATATATATATATATATGTACTAGTGTTATGTCCTCTACAGCATTCACTTATAGCTATGTCTTCTTGTTGAATCTTTTGAACTAAGTGAATGTGATCGGACCCTAACCTCTCTATGCTTTCTATCTCAAACTCTATCTCTCCAAATCATATGCATTCTATTGAAACTGTCGAATGTCTTCTCTGCGTGCTTGTCAGCAGAAGATACAGAGACAACCATTAAGTCCGTTTTCAATGCTCATTCCTCCACCTGAAACCCGGAGAAGTGGGAACGATCACCCGACAATCCATGCGTGTGTGGGACGTGGAACAAACCCCAATATGCTGCATGATGGCCACGTGTTCCTCAGATGCAAATCGCCAGGGGCACCTGTGTAATAACGTAGTGCCGCCCCTGTACCTATAAATACACACCTCACAGCAGGCATTATCTCTTCTTCCACTCTCGCACGAACCCTAGCGCCACCGCTAGGCCTCGACGACACCGGCGACGAAGCGCTTCGCTGCCGCAACCTCTCCGACGCCGTCTTCACGCCGACCGCGGACATCGTCTTCTCCGCCGTCGCCGTAGGTGTCCTCCGTCGCCAAGTTAGGGCATGGACGATCGAACTTCTCGGCCTCCTCTTCCACTCCGTCTAGCAGTTCTTCGTGTGGTAAATAAAACCTCCTTTTTACGGCCCCCTTTGATCCTATAGCTTTATCACTTTCTACCACAAGCAGTTTCTATTCACACAAGTTGGATCTCCTTCATACTGCATCTCATAACATGCCTAGTATATTCACTTATGCTTCACAAAGTAGTTAGATTCCTCACTTGTACTGATCTGTGGATTCGTACAAATCTGGAACCAACTCCTTATCCATGAGTGAATGTCTTCGCACGATGAGGTTAATGTCTTCTAAACTGATTTATCTTCAAAATCTTCTAAGAATGCATATGACCTCTTCCCCTTCCCTCGCACCTTAATGCTGTCACAGGTACATGTCCGTGGGAGAATCCTTTGGTTCTCATAGTCTGCATTCATTTGCAGAATTCTTACAGCATCACATAAATTCTCCCGAAGCCAGTTCCTGTTTGTCTAGCAAGCAAAAACCTTTGAAGCCTCTGAACGTATTGAAGCCTTTCAGATTAAGGTTCATGGCTTCAGAAAAATCAGCAAGGAAGGGTGGCAGAAAGCGTCGAGGAGAAACATCAAGAGATCTGCCTGATGACCTCTCAGAGCTGTACAAGACAGATCCTGAAGAGGATTACAATTAGCGCAAGACGCGAATCCAATGGATTCGACGCTATTGGGCAGAATAGTGGTTCAAGTACAAATTTGTGACCAAGGAATATGCTAAAAAGAATGCCATCAAGCGACCATGGGGAGACATCCTCTACAAAAATCTTCAACCCAGGACCAGAGATGAAGCCATTGAACAAGGCTTCTATCCCTGCATGGTTCGTGGGCCACAGCCTGCGGATGCTGACCCATCGTCCCTGTTATGGTGTCGTGACGACATTCTGTTCAAGCGCAACTTCCAGTTTTCCTAGAACTCAGCAAAGCAGAACAAGAAGACATTGGGACTAGACTTCAACCCTGGTCCTTCTGCTCCAAGGGCTGACAGCACACGTGATGCAGAACCCAATGTCGTCGGTCCTTTCTACAACCTTGAAGGTCTCATCACCCATATCTTGGTTCAAGGGACAGCCGTGAATGAGCCTATAGATGACGCTGAATCAGATGAAGCGCCTGCAGCGCCGAAGCCAAAGAAGCAGCCTAAAGCTTCAAAGCCTGTCTCTGCTCCAAAAATCTCATGGGCGAAGCCACTGGCAACTGCACCTCCTGAAGACAGTGTGTAGTCTGAAGATTTGTCACGCATCTCCAAGCCACAGCAGGTCAAGATGCCTCTGTCACACACCGGCCAAGAGCTAACAGCTGCTGCCATTCTGTGCAATGATGCCATTGATCTATCAAGTGATGAAGATCTTGCAGATGACGCTCTTTAGCAACTCATCAAGAGCAAAGAAGAAGCAGAAATCTTCAGTGATCTGCCTCTCTTTGATGTAACAATCACCCACAACTTCATTGATGAGTGGTTTGACACGCCAAACATCAGCTTTGAAGATTTGCAACTACTCATTGGCCTCAGTGTCGCCTTCCATGGCGCCATTGCTTCAGAGCTAGCTATCGCCCGGCGCATTGTTGAACTGAAGCAGAAGATTGACTTTGAGAAGTCTCAGTTCAAGAAGCATATGGCCAAGCTCAGCGTGCAAGAGGTGAAGAACTTCAAGATTATGCTGCATGAGCTCAAGGAAGCCTTTCTCAAGAAACATGCAGAAGCTCAGGGTTCTCGTGAGCGCATGAAGGTTCTGGCTGACAGATGTGTGCAAGCCTACAATGAGGCTAAGAAGCGCAAGGTCCTTGGGCGTCCTAGCATCGACCCCAAGATGGCCGCAGAGAAGAAGAAGAAGCCCGCTAGGGCTAAACCCGACGCACCAAGGCAGGAAGCAGATTCCATTGTCTTCCCAACTAGAATGACTGGCTCGAAGCCAAAAAGCCGGTCAACTGCTTCAGAGCTGAAGAAGACGAGGACTGCTGAGGCTGAAGCCCGGAAGAGGAATTATCCTGAAGCCTCTCCTACTGCCCCCTCCAAGAAGAAGAGGAAGACCAAGAAAGAACGGGCTGCTCCCACAGAGCCCTTGATTATTGAACCCATTTCCATGGTTCGTCCTGACACTGAATGCCAACTGACAATCCATGAGCCTGCTTTCATAGAGGCTCATGAAGCTGAAGACTTTCCAGCAGCTGATCCCATCGCTGCTGAAGACATTGGTTACCATGACCATGTAGAAGATGGTGCAGTCCTTCCTCAGCTCGAGCACAGCGAACTCATCAGCATTGGTCGTCCTCTGACGCCAATTGCTCAGGATGCTTCATGGGCTGATCGCCCACAAGAGAAAGAAGACTTTGAGGCCCAGCCAACTCCAACTACACAGGCGTCGCCTGTGTTGCGCAGGCTTCGCAAAGGACCAAGGCCTCCAGTCTCTGTGTCTGAAACTGATGAAGACATTCCGGCTGCATCAGCCGATGAAGAAGAAGTCCCACAAGCTGCTACTCCCCTATCCCACCAAGAAGCGGTTCTCGAGGAGAACGTGATTGTGACCGACCCTCCAGCTCGTCAATTGGAGGTTGAAAATCTTGAGGCTGCAACCACCAACACCACAGAAGCCACTGACGCTGTCATGGCTGAAGCTAATGTGGAGCCCTCACCAACAAAAGCACCAGAAGTCAGCGAAGCCACTGATCCCACTGCTTCTGTTCCCGCGCCTGCTGCCGGTCCTCAGTTTGACTATCATGTTGAGCACATGCCTCAGGTACAGAAGCCAATCCCAAGACTGCCTAGGTTCCCAGGTCCTGCATCAGCACCTGGATCCTTCAATGTCAATGGCTTCAGAGCAGACAACACATTCTTCAATAGCTCCAGGAACCCCTACTCAAGGGAAAGAATATCATCTGATCGGTTCTGGAGCTATCCACAGCGAAGCTATTACTCTTGCATTCTCTACAATCAAGGTCGCATCTTCCCACACAAGCGTCTTGACATTGAAGCAATAGATGGTCTGCCCTGTCTGGAAGAAACTCTGGATTGCTTCAAGGAAGTTGGATTGCTGCCATTCATCACTAATCAAGAGCATTGGAATGAAGAGTTGCTGCTCCAATTCTATGCCACACTTCACATCCGCGGGTATAACAGAGATCCAAAGACTTGGGTCCTGGACTGGATGACAGGAAACGTACATCACGAAGCCAAAGCCTTTGACATCATTGAGCTCACTGGTCTACCCACTCCCGGCGATCTCTACGAATCTGGCTGTCAACTTCACAATGAAGCTGTGGAGAGCATCTTTCAGAAGCCTGAACCTAACATGAGTCAGATGCTCAGCATGATGAAGCCATTACCCCAAAATGCTGCATATCCCAAAGAGTTCTTTGTTGAAGACCTAGAGTATCTGCCAAGGACTATTTATCACATCATAAGGCGAACTCTCTGGCCCATCAAAGGGCATTCTCCACATGCCAAGCTGGAAGGTTCAATGAAGACTTTGGTCTTCTATATTCTTCATGAAAAATGCTTCAATGCACATGACTTCTTCATTCGCCAACTTGCTGCATCAGGCTCTGATCTGTTTGGCTTGAAGTTCTACGCCCCATGGGTAATGCGGCTGATCAAACTTCACTCCGCTATCTCATATCAGCCATCTGCTCGCAATCATCGGATTTTTCTGCCTGATGTGGATATGTCTATTGAAGACATCTATCCTGAGCCTGCAAAGGAACCTCTAAGTCTTCAGAATGCAGAGCATCAAAGTTTTTCTCAAAACATTGAAGGAGTTGAAGCAGACACTCGTGTGTATCCTTTGGCTGGCACTACACGTGCACCGCATCCTGCTCTCACTGAAGCCACTGACAGTACAACTGCCCCACGACCCAAGAAGTGCACTCTTGTTCTCAATGACCGAGAGCTTCTTGTGGCTCTTCATCAGAAACAGGATAGGCATCATGACTGGCTGAAGCGTCAAATGCAAAGCCTCTTGGTGGATGTTAATCGCATTCGCAATCTTGGCACCAAGAATGCTTTTGTTGCCCATGAAACCTCTCGCCTCACATGGAAAGGGCTGAGGCTGATGTGTTCTGAAGATGATCTCCAAGAGGATGGCTTCTCTGAGCGCTTCAAGTTTGACTCCACACCTCCTCGAAGGGCAGTGCTGCGACGAACTCCATCTCTTGAAGACTCTGAGTTCTCTTCCTCTGCTTCAACCGTAAATGCCAGAGTGATCGGGGATGACGATGATGCTACTTCACCGCCGCCTCCTTCAGTACGCTTCGACACTGCTCCAAGCTCTTCTGCACCGCCGAACACCACCAACGACCCTGCTGCTTCACCTACTCTTCATGGGAACGAGTAGAGGCTCTATGTCTTCAAACCTTTTTGGTCCTTACTGACAAAAGGGGGAGAAGCATATGAGTTTAATAGTCTTCAAGCGGGTCCATATGGGCGGGTGCTTTATATTTTGCTTTGTGTTTACAACTCTCGTTTTGATACATTTGGTTCTTTGAGTTGTAACAGTTAAAACTCGATGGTCGTCTGCTACTTATTTGCCACCTTGTGATGTGATGATAAATTCCGCATGTGCGACGATAAATTCCGCACTTAGATCATTTTGCAGACGTCCATTTTCCATTATGCATGTCATTATCTTCACATACCTTCACATGCATAGTGGATTGTCATCATAAGTTGAAGAGGATCTCCACAAGCACAACCTGCCATGTGCATTTGCATTCCAAGCAAATTACTTATATGCACATCTTCAGGGGGAGCCCTTGCAACTTATGAAGACAATTCCATATCCTTTACAATTTCACATATTATACTCCCCGTTGAAAACTTCAACTAGTTTTTCATCAATCACCAAAAAGGGGGAGATTGTAAGTGCATCTAGTGCCACCCCTAGTTGGTTTTGGAGTATCGACGACAAACCTAGTTGAGGGATTAATGTGTTTGTGAGAATTGCTGGATAACACAGGTAGAAGTCCCTCATTGATTCAGGTTTCCTACCAGAGATGACCCCTAAAAATGTATGAAGACATTGAAGTCAAAGGTGGTATATGAAGATATTCACATTGAAGACTATGACAAGAGAAGACATCACATGAAGCCTATGGAGCTCGAAGACTTAGATCTTTCGTAGTTCTCTTTCTTCTTTATTGAGTCATAGGAACCACCGTACTGTTAAGTGGGGTCCAAGAGAACCAATCAGAATGACTGAAGTGATGCCTAACCAAAACCTATGTCTTCGAGTGAATACTATGAGAGCGAATCTTGTCTAGAGTCAGACAAGTCAGCTTTGCTTGTAGCCCGAGTAAAGTTGCTGTGTGAGTTTGAAATCTGACCGTTGGAACACGTGTCAGTTCCTTAGTGACCCAGGGTCATTTCAGACAAATCAGGTCGGGTTGCCTAGTGGCTATGAATAGCCCACCCCCTACAACCATAAACGGTTGGCTGCTCAGAGTTAGTGTACGGCTTTTGTCGTTTGAGAGCAACCCACCTCGAAGCATTTGAGAGAGAATTCCTTGCGAGGATAAAGCCCTAACCACCCAAAGCCAAAGAGAATCAAGCATCACTTAAGTCTTCTTGTCTGTGTGATCTGAAGACTTATTACACTTGATGACTGTGAATCCTCCAGCCGGTTAGGCGTCGCGTTCTGAGCATCCAAGAGACATTGTGGATTGCCGACGAACGAAGTCTGTGAACGTTTGGGAGTCTACCTTGAAGACTTACCAGAGTGATTGGGCGAGGTCTGTGTGACCTTAGCTCAAGGGGAATACGGTGAGGACTGGGTGTCCTGAGCTGCGCGTTCAGGACTGGGTGTCCGGGACTGTGTGTCCTCAGGTTTAAATACCTAGCCGCCCTAACCAGACGTACAGTTGTCACAGCAACTGGAACTGGTCCAACACATCATTGTCTTCAACGAGTCACTGGTTTCATCCTTCCCTTCTCTTTACGTACTATTACTGCTTGTGAAGTCATTGTATGATTGCACTATCTTTTATCTTCACTGAGTGACTGCGTGTTCTGTTTGGCTTCATAATATCTTCCTACCCGATCCTTACTACATTGCTGCTATTAGTCATTGTGCTTTCACTCTATTGAATACTTGACTATGGCTTGCCTAGTGTAGTGTACCTTCCGCTGCAGGGTAATAGGTTTATTTCTATCGTTTGTCTTCAGAACTTCCATGTTTTGAAGTCTTTCATAAAATCGCCTATTCACCCCCCCTCTAGTCGATATAACGCACTTTCACAGCTGTGTCACCACGTCAGTGAAGAACTGAAGATTGCCGGCGTAGTTGACTGCATGCGGCTCGCCAACAGCCACCTCGCAGATGTTGCCCAAGGCTGTGTTGGCTCTCTCCCGAAGTGTGGTGAGCATGGGGCCGTGCTCATGCTCCAGGATCCGCCGCTGACGTATCTCATCCGCATTCCTGCGTGCGACGGCCTCAGCCTCCTCCACCCGCTGGCGAAGAAGGAGCACCTTGGCCTGGGAGGCGGTTAACTCACCTTGCACCACCTCAAGGGCGGCCCAGAAAGCATCGGCCCGCCGTGTCGCCTCCTCCAGCTTGGCCCTCAAGGCAGCAGTCCTGCCTTCAGCCTCGGCCCGGATCAACCCCAACTTATCCTCGAACTCGTTCTCAAGGTTTAAGTGCGCCATCGCCACCCGACGTCCGACCTCCTCCAGGACACGGGCTTCCTGTGCAGCGACATCATCCTCCGCCTGCGTCACCAAGCGCTCCCTCGTCTCCAGACGCTCGTACTCGTGGGTACGTTCGGCGGCTTCTAGCGTCAGCGTCTCCTCACGCTTCTGGAGCTCTGCTGAGTCGCCAGAGGCCACCTTCATTGACGCGAGGGCTGCCTCGCGCAGCTCCACCTGCTCCTCCAGTGAGTGGCACCAGGCCAGGAGCTCCCGAGCCCGCTCCTCCGCCGCCTTCCGCCACCGGTCGGCTTCCCGGGCCTCCTCAGCGGCCCAAGATCGGGCCTCCCGAGAGGCCACCAGCGACGCCTTGGCCTCTGCGTCGTCAAGATCGCGCTGACGGTGTGCAAGGGCGATGGCGCCCTCCAGCTCGCGCCTCTCTATGGCCAGGCCCAGGCCCTCGGCCTCAAGGCGCGCGTCTTCACCAGCAAGCTCCTCACCAAGTAGGCTTACTGCGTCAGCCGCCCTTCGAAGGAATCCTTGGCGGAGAGCGCGACGCCCCCGAGCGCGCTCGAGCACGTCTTCCACACCATCATCTGCCCCAAGCAAGCATCGGGGGCCACGAATCAGCACTCCCCCTCCAGGCTGGGGGCTGGCACCCTCACGACGGCCGGGCCTGGAGCCAGCCCGTCCCCAGGTGAAGAGTGTAGGGAGCGCCTCAGGCAATCGTAGTCCACGACCAGGCGAGAAGCCCACGGCAGGCTGGCTATGCCACGAGAAGGCCTGCGGAAGAGGATCGCGAGGTGCGCAAGGCCACGATGCGCCTCAGGACGGTTCGCCTCTTCGACCGCCCTCACCACAAGGGCTCTGCTGCTCGGGGCACTTGAGGACGATGGAGGGGGTGAAGCCAAGGGGGATGGCACCTCAGCTGTCTCCGCAAACTCGGCTGGAAGGGGCCTGCGGAGCAAGGGTCAGTAGAAGCAACAGAAGGATCGGGAGCTGGGAAAGGAGAAGGCTTACTCATCAGTGGCGAAGTACTTCCTACGCTTCAGCAGGCGACAAAGGGTAATCGTCGCCCAGGGCCTCCCTTCTCTTCCGGAGGGCCTCAAAGTCCACGCGGAAGCGGCCCAAGAGTTGGGCGCAGGGATCAACCTGCGACGAAGATGGAGCGTCAAGGCGATCTGCATCAGGGGCGCCTGCCTGATGCGCGCTGCCAATCGCATCGCCAAGCAAAACAGCTGGAGCCTCAGGGGCCTCAGTCGCAGGCGCTAAGGGCAGCTGCTCGTCACCCTCAGCCTCAGCGGCACGGGCCCCAAAAGCTGCTCCCTCATGAGCATCGCCCGACGCCGTCACCCCGCCAGGAGCCCCATCGGCCTCTGGCGCCTCATGCCCCCCTGCTCCACCGCTCAAGGAAGAGCCGCCTTGGCTGACTGGAAGGGCAATCACCACCACTGGGTTCTCGCGAGGCCCCTGGAGGCCGGCGGGGCGCGACCCCCACTCATCAAAGATAGGCATCTGCTTCACAAAATCGCCCCTGCTCTGGCAGAGGTACAGCAAGGCCCCTCCCTGCTGGATGCTGCCAGGGTTGGGGTCCCCAGTCAGGGTCAAGAGAGCTGTCCTCAGCACTTCAGGAGTCAGGTCCTCTTCCTGGAGCCTCATACGATCATCGCGCCCGCTGAAGGCCCACATCCGGCGGGAGTGGCATTGGAGAGGAGCAACGCGGCGTAGCAGGAACTCCTTCACCACCTTGGGTGCTGTCACGCCAAGCGACCTCAAGAACGCGAAGCGGTGCCAGACGAAGACGAGCTGGGGGCTCTCAAGCGTCTCCTGGCCCCAGCCCAAATTGGGGACAGCAGGCGAAGTTGGCTCCGATAGCAGGGGGCTGGGCACCCCTGCGTCCACATACAGCCACCGCTCGCGGAACCCAACCGCGGGCAGGGGGAGCTTGAAGTCAATCCCAGAGGCCGCTGTCTCAGACGCGGCAATGAAGCTCACGCATGCCCAGCATTGGGTAGGGTCGACAAGGTGCAGCGAGAAGAAGTGGCGCAGCAAGGCAACCAAAGGAAGGATGCCCATCATAGCCTCGCAGACAAAGGCGAAGACCGAAAGGAGGGTGATGGATTCAGGACCCAGATGCATCATGTGGATCTGATAGTGGGAAAGCACGGCATTAAAGAAATCAGAAAAGGGAGGAACTAGACCCGCCCACAAGGCGTCGGCAAAATACGGGACCTCGGTGACTATCCTGTTGATGGAGAAGTGGGACGCGGGCCAGGCCATCGTCCTCCTGCATTCATTGAAGATAGTGGCCAGAGCCGAGCTAACCTTTCCTAAGCCCTCGGCGGGGGCCGCCAACGGTGGCGGACAAGGCGGAGGCACGGGTTTCTTCCCTCTTCCCTTCTTCGTTGGAGCCATGGCGATGGGAGGGGGGGGGAAGGTTCGAGATTGGGTTGAAAACAAAAGCTGGAGTTCGAGCGGAGGAAGGACAGAGGGTGCTCGAGCAACAGAAGGGGGAGGGCTGTGTACAACTACGAGTCCGCCTAGCATGGCGCAAAATAAGGGGGCGTGGGGGAACAGTGCCGCCCACGTCCAATCAACCGCCACGCGGCGCCCAAGGCCGCAGGCTGTTAGGGCCCGCGGTGCTTCGCTCTTGCCCTTCTGCCTCCCTGCACGGCCAAGTCCGGGCGCGCCTTGGGCCCGGGGGCTACTGTCGGCGTTCTGGGAACGGGGGTCCCCAGACTTGCCTGCCTGCGGCCTGCGGTGTGGCTCAAAGGGGGCCCAGCACGACCCATCTTCATCAACATAGACCCAAGACCCTCGCGAGGGGCCAAGCCTCGCGGGGCGGATGACACAGAGCTTCCTCAGGCAGGGCCTCATTAGGCTGGCTCGCGAGAGGCGGAGAGATCAAGGCGGGGTACCTCACGAGGTGCCCGTGACGCAAGCCATGACGACCAAAGGCGCCAGGCGGGTGCCAGCCCGCGCAGTGTCCTCCTTTCCTCTTTGGTGCAAAGGGGGCAAGCACAGCCGTGGAGTACCGAGGCATCAGGCGAAGGTTGCCATTTCAGTGCAACAAGACCAAGACCAGGATGACTGCAAGACGGAGGTCATTGTGGAGCCCAAGACGGAGTCACCACCAGAGCTTTGTGCAGGCGAAGACTACTTTTGTCAGGATAGCTAGTACTAGTTGTCCCCCTTCAAATTAGCCCGCCATTGTTGGCTCCCTTCCCGCTCGATATTTGGGAAGAGGACCAGGGCCTCTATAAATAGGACCAGCCCCCCACAGGAGAGGGGGGAGATTAGAGAATCAGAGGAGAGAAAGAATCAGAGAGAGAGAGAGAGAGGCTAGAGGTTGGGGCATCAACAATCGGAGAGAGAGAGAGAGAGAGGGGTGACTGAACTCCTCCCAGCAGTTCATCGCCCCAGCCAAGAACAGACCCTCATGAGGCTGTTCTTCCTTGTATTGTTCTTCATCATCAGCCCAAGAGGCAATCCACCACGCCACACACTGGAGTAGGGTATTACACCACAACGGTGGCCCGAACCAGTATAAACCCTGTGTCCCTCGTGTTGTTCTTTCCATAGCTTAGATCTTAGCAAGGCGGAGGGGTGCAGGTAGGTAGGAGGCGAAATCACCGCGCGCACCCCAGTGGTCGAACCTCAAGGGTCTGCGGGAACCCGAAATCTGACAGTAACTTTGCCTCAACGGCGAGCAGAGCGCACGCAGGGATGCCAGAGCGGAGCATGCCGCGGCCGCCTAAATGGCGAGCAACCACGTGGTCAACCTTCTGCCTTAAATAATTTTTGACCTTGTTTCTCATCACATTGCTGATTACAACGCAATAAGTAATTGCAAATCTGTTCACACCTATCAAACTAATATGTGTTCACACCTTGCACCTGGCTATAAAAACTACCCACTCGAAAATTACTTCACAGTTCCTCTCCTCATCACCCACAAAACAGTTTTTTCTGTCAAGTTGTTCCGCCATGACCGGTAGGAGGAGTTTAGGGTGGACATATAACCAGGCAGCAAACACCAAGGCCATGGAAGCACTAGAGAGGTCCCACCGCGAAGCCGCAATCGTAGCAGAGATGTCCCAACATGCCATGGAGCCCTCGAACAAGCTCTCACGGGCACGCGAGGGCTCTCACAAGTGCATTCGCGGCATCAGCCATCGCGATGAGCCGGCGTTCTTGAAGTCCTTCGCCAGCGACGACAACATTCTCGCTGGCGTCACTACACAGCAAGAGCTGGTCGACGGCTTGAATAAGCTGCTCAAGATCAGTGATGCCTCAGTTGACAAGGCAACCGGCCTCGTCGAGCAACTCATGGATGACAATGCGAAGCTCCTCAAGTTGGTCACCGAGAAGGAGGAGGAGGCCGCCGACTGGAAGATGCTTCATGAGCAGAGCAGTGCCTCGGAGATGACACTGAAAGTGGTCATCGAGGAACTGATGGGTGGCTTGAGGAAGCTTCGGATCGAGAGCCAGCAGGAGGTGGAGGAATCCATGGCTGCTTTCAAGCAAAGTCGTGAGGAATTGAAGAAGGAGCTGGAGGATTTCACCGCCCGACGATCCGTCGACGTGTAGAGACAATAGCGACCCAGATCGTTGTATGCAATTTTCTTCTTCTCTTGCCCCCATGTCTTCCGAGCTTTGCCGCATGTGGCATTTTAAATTATCTGGAATATTTAAGACAATTATTATCTACGCCATTGTAAATTTGTTGTCGTATTATCCGTTGCCATTTTATTTGTGGTCGTATTATCCGTTTCCCTATGTGGCAATTTATATTAGGGCAGAATACAAGTTGAAAACACGAACAAAGCAAATGCTGCCATGGGATCACAAGCAAACACCCTCTGTCCAGGTGCTTCAATTAACCCATTAATGGAGAAGTTGTCAGCGAGGCGGGCAGCGGCTGGTGCATGGAGGTCAAAGAGCTCGCTTCCCGGTGACCATGGGCGGCCTTGCTTCTCGCACATGTCCCGTTGAGCCCGCGAGGTCGACAGGATGCACGCGTCCTGTCAAGCCTATGCGATGGACTGCTCGCACGCGTCCTGTCGAGCCTGCACGGCGGACTTCTCGTGCTCGTCCCGTCTAATCAAACATCTGCACGCACGCCACTAAGTATGGTTAAATGTCAACATGGCAAATGTAATACAACTGTTTGCGATATTAACGTGTCATCTTTTTGTTTCAAAAAGGACTTCGTTGGATACTAATGTGTGCGCCTCTTCTCAAACTGGATGATTTTTTTACAACGACATATATGTGCCATGTCATGAAACCATGCTGAGTTTCATGTTTTTTGGGTGACTTTTTGATTTACTGGGATTTAAAAACCGAGATTCTCATTGTTTCCAGACGACGACAAGTTTGTAATTCATTCTCATTCCTTAAGTGAGACCTAAACATGCACCCATTGACACATGTATGATTTCCCTTCGCCAGCGACGACAACATTCTCGCTGGCGTCACTACACAGCAAGAGCTGGTCGACGGCTTGAATAAGCTGCTCAAGATCAGTGATGCCTCGGTTGACAAGGCAACCGGCCTCGTTGAGCAACTCATGGATGACAATGCGAAGCTCCTCAAGTTGGTCACCGAGAAGGAGGAGGAGGCCGCCGACTGGAAGATGCTGCATGAGCAGAGCAGTGCCTCGGAGATGACACTGAAAGTGGTCATCGAGGAACTGATGGGTGGCTTGAGGAAGCTTCGGATCGAGAGCCAGCAGGAGGTGGAGGAATCCATGGCTGCTTTCAAGCAAAGTCGTGAGGAATTGAAGAAGGAGCTGGAGGATTTCGCCGCCCGACGATCCGTCGACGTGTAGAGACAATAGCGACCCAGATCGTTGTATGCAATTCTCTTCTTCTCTTGCCCCCATGTCTTCCGAGCTTTGCCGCATGTGGCATTTTAAATTATCTGGAATATTTAAGACAATTATTATCTACGCCATTGTAAATTTGTCGTCATATTATCCGTTGACATTTTATTTGTGGTCGTATTATCCATTTCCCCATGTGGCAATTTATATTAGGGCAGAATACAAGTTGAAAACACGAACAAAGCAAATGCTGCCATGGGATCACAAGCAAACACCCTCTGTCCAGGTGCTTCAATTAACCCATTAATGGAGAAGTTGTGAGCGAGGCGGGCAGCGGCTGGTGCATGGAGGTCAAAGAGCTCGCTTCCCGGTGACCATGGGCGGCCTTGCTTCTCGCACATGTCCCGTTGAGCCCGCGAGGTGGACAGGATGCACGCGTCCTGTCAAGCCTATGCGATGGACTGCTCGCACGCGTCCTGTCGAGCCTGCACGGCGGACTTCTCGTGCTCGTCCCGTCTAATCAAACATCTGCACGCACGCCACCGAGTATGGTTAAATGTCAACATGGCAAATGTAATACAACTGTTTGCGATATTAACGTGTCATCTTTTTGTTTCAAAAAGGACTTCGTTGGATACTAATGTGTGCGCCTCTTCTCAAACTGGATGATTTTTTTACAAGGACATATATGTGCCATGTCATGAAACCATGCTGAGTTTCATGTTTTTTGGGTGACTTTTTGATTTACTGGGATTTAAAAACCGAGATTCTCATTGTTTCCAGACGATGACAAGTTTGTAATTCATTCTCATTCCTTAAGCGAGACCTAAACATGCACCCATTGACACATGTATGATTTCCCACCCATTTTGCTTCACTGGAGCATGTGGTTGTAGTTCAAATTTGAATTATGGACTACATTAAATGCATAGAAAACTTAATAATTAGTAATACATATATATATATATATAGAATGGCCAAACGAACCCTGAATAGTTTCAAATTTTAGCCCGACACTCATGTTATTCTACATTCTATATGGCATATCAAATTTTAGACGATAATACAAAGTTCAAGGTGAGAAGAGGCATCGATTATCGTCTCACCCACAAGAGGGGCATGTTTCCCTACCGGAACCACGAGGGTTGCGACAGGCTCCGGTTTGTAAAAGGCTTGTAATATAGCTTCGCCCAAACTAGACAATTATATGTACCATGTAGTGACACCATGCCAATTTTCATGATTTCCTAGTGAGTTTTGGATTTATAGACATTTAAAAATCGAGATTCGCAATGTTTGTGGCCAAGCCTGGATGGCGAGATGGTGGAATTCATTCCCATTCGTTCCATGGGACCTAAACATGCACCCCAAGGAAACAAGTACGTTTTTTCTATCCATTTTGGTGCACTGGAGCATGTATTTGTAGTTCGGATTTGAATGATGGACATTATGTCGGTGCACAAAAAGAGGGGTACACTTTTTGTACCCCTATAACTGTGCACGGGCAGTCTGAGCCACGGGCACCATCACACCAAGCAAGGCAAGGGAGGTGAGCCAGGGTAAGAACGAAGCTCAAGAGAACTACGACGCCAAGTCCAAGACCACGAAGAGCAAAGGGGACGAAGCGGACTCCCCCGGCAAGATCCTTGCCGGGAGACAGTTCTAGCAGCCCCAGCAAGACCCGTGCCGCAGCGACTCGTCCCGCGCCTACGGAGCAAATCACCCTTGAGTCCACTGCCCCCAAAGGGCAAGGATTCAGGAGACATCCCCGTGGCGGCATGCAGATCTTTGTAAAGACATTCAAGATTAGATACGCACTAAGGAGACGATAACCCTTGGCGGGATCCTAGCCGAGGAAGACCACAAGGCCCCTGGCAAGCGCCTTGTCGGGGATGACAGCAGGTGCCTCGGCAAGACCCTTGCCGGGGCCCCGGCAAGGCCCTTCCCGAGGACACCCACGGGGCCACCATTAGGCCCACACCGACTGAACCTCCACCACCGCATGCATGCAGCTGCCGACCCTACCAGCTGGGCAGGCACCTGCGTGGCGGCATGCAGATCTTTGTGAAGACCCACCACTATGCCACCTCAGCTGCCTGCCTACCTACGTGGCATCTCAGGCATCGCTGTCCAGGGCGCGTGTCGACACAAGAAGGAGCGGCGACGGACGAGACATATCTCTCCCCCGTCCCCGATAAAGCAAGGACACCTAAGGAAGACGCATTAAATGCGCCTTGTCATGTAATGCGAGGGATAACCTCACATCACTGTACCCTTTCCACCTCCTGTGTGCCACTGTGGCAACCCTTTTTTCTATAAAAGGAGGCCCGAGGCGACCTGGAGAAGGATTCGGCTTTTTGGAGCTCCTCACGCCCCATAGCTAGCTCAAGAACACAGATATACAATCCACCAAAGCAGGAGTAGGGTTTTACGCATCCTCGTGGCCCGAACCTAGATAAACGAACCGTGTGCTACCTGTTAGATCCGCTCTTCTCATGACCCCGCGCCCCGCTAACCACAGTAGGGATTCTTGTGATCCCATAGGTGTCGTTCCCACCGACATCTTTGGCGCGCCAGGTAGGGGGCGCAGTTGTGAGAATTGGCTCTAGCAATCAGCCCAGCACTCCTTAGTCTTCGTGGCTCTTGGAGAGGGAAGGAGGCCGGAAGATCAGCGCTCGAGCAACTACAAACAGAAGCTAAGTTACATTGGACCCCGGATATTTCCATTCTATTATATAAAGTTTTTATCCTCTGAGCTATCGTTCTTTGTACAAAAAGAAACCTGTACAGAAATGGGGCCTTCCCCGATCAGCAATGCCTTTGGTCTGTTTCGAGTCCGCTCAACAATTCAAATGGATGCGTTGAAAACGGTAGGGTAGCCTTCCGCAATTGGCAAGGCTCTCGACTCTGACTCGAGTCAAACTCGACAGTTCGAGCGGCTGCGTCAAAGGTGCTAAGGTGGCTCACCCGGCAACACGCTCACCCGGCAGGCCAATGGGGACCCGTCCCCAAGACGCCGCCTTGGGTTTCTGCGCCGGCAAGCTTACCCAGCTGGCGTAGGGTGGACGTACAAAGAGGCAACAAACAGGAAAATAGCATGCATAATTCCAAAAGTACTGCAAAGTTATATTACATCACATCATTCCTACGGTTCTAACTAAAGATGAAATTTGTCTTGGTCGTGAACCTGCAGCGGCAGTGAAGAACGGGATGCCTAATCCCAGCGTTGGCCTTCCACCCTCTTGATTTCGTCGATGCTACTGATGACGGGCTTGATGCGCTCCTTGAGCACCGTGAGGTCAATACCATCCAGCAAGCTACCCATCGCGGCATCGAAGTCAAGGTCGGGATTCCAGTACGCCATCTTGGTGAGGACCTTGGTCATGACCCCCCGGCAAAGTCGCCGGGCTTCCCCGACCAACGTGGCCGCTCGGTTGGAGTGAAGATAAGCCAAGGATCCAAGGACGCCCTCGAAGAACAGGGTCAGCTTGGTGTTGACTGTCCCGCTGCGCTCAGGGGCGTACCTCACGTTTGGCATCCCCATGGTGGCCAACTGCGAGGTGACCCTACCGGCGACGTCCTCCAGACGGCTGATCCATCTGTTCTCGCCCGCCACATATTCCTGGTGGGAGGCGGCCCCATTCGCCCGCAGCTGCTTCTCCTCCTCCAGACTCCTGGTCAAGGTCTCCTCCCGAGCCCTACTCTTTGACAACATCTTCTCGAGATCCTCCAGCTTCAGCTTGAGATCTCTGACAGAGTTTTGCACTTCGGAGAGCTCCCGCCCTGCTGATGACCACTCCTTGCGCCTCCACCAAGGCGCTGTTGAGCATGCTCTTCTCGTTGGTCAGCTTGAGGGCCTGCTCCTTCATCTCGTCCTGCTCCACCTCCAACTCCCTTACTTTGCCGGCATGGGCCAGAGCCTGGGCATCGAGTGCCTCATTGTGCCTCTGCTCCAGCTCGCGAGTCCGCCTCACGACAAGGGCCTCGAGCTCCTCATCCTTGCCATGGAGCGCTGTGGCAAGCTTCGCCTCACGCATGGTGAGGTCCTCTTCCTGGGAATCCAGTGCGGCTTGATGTTGGTTTCGGATGGCCTCGACCACGGCAGCCAAGTTCGCCGCCTTTTCCTGGGCCTTCTCGATGTTAGCCATCTTCATGGTGAGCTCGACATCGTGCTTGGCCAATTCCTCCTGAAAGGCCCTTTGCTCCTCGCGTGTCTGGTGGAACCAGGTCTGTGTCTCAGCAACGCGCGCCTTGAAATCCACCTCCGCCTGGTCCACCGTTGCCGTCCTATACTTAACCTTGTCCAGACGGACACGGTAGAGCGCCTGGAGTTTTCGGAAGTTGGCCCCCATAGCGCGAAAAAACTGCTCTTCTGGAGAACCATCACCGCCAACGCCCGGCCCATCGACAACCTCGAGCCCGGTGGCGGCAAGCACCTCGCCGTCAAAGACTTCCCCTTCGGTGGGCGCCTGGGAACTTGACGCCCCTGGGAGATGGACGAAAAGATCGCCGCCCACCTTCAGATATCTTCCGGGGCCCGAGGTTGAGGAGGAGGGAGGCTGATCATCAACCACCTCTTCCTTGGCATTGGCCTTGCCGGCTTCCCCGGCAGGCCCACCGTTGGCGCCCTCGGCAGAAGCCTCGCCGGTCGCCTTTGCGGCCCCCGCAGCGGTGTCCTCGGCAGCATCCTTGGCGGCCTCATCAGCGGCGACCTCGTCAGCATCCCTGGCGGCCTCCTCAGCAATGTTCCCAACAACAGTATTCACGTCCTCCATACCTATTGAAGGAGGGCCTGGGTAGTAATGGGAGCATTGAAGCAAAGAAAAAGAATAAGGGAAAAATAGAGACGGAGGACAGGCGACTCACTAGTGCCAGGCTGTGAAGCATAAGTCCCCTCCCTGCCAGCTTTTGGCGCCGTGGCAGAGTCACCAGCGCCCAAGTTCCCCTCTTCCTCCATGGGTGTGGGCTCCGTGCTTGATGCCCTTGCCGGGGACGCCCCTCGCGGCGGCGTAGTCGATGGGGGTGGTGTGTTGGGGGTAGCCCTCTGCGGCTCCTCCTGCTGCCGCTCCCCTCCTGCAAACCCGATAAGGTCAACACCATAGCATCGAATGCCTACCACTTGTCGATATGAGGAGGGTGACGAACTTACGTTGGGGGCTGTGCTGGGGGCTACTGTCCGGGCTGCTCAGCACCACCAGTGGCGACTCTGAAGCACTGGCCGGGGGCTGGCCGCCCGCCAAGGCTTTGGCCCTCTTCACCCTTTGGGCCAACGTCTCTGCATCCCTGCAAAAGCAAAAACAGATCAAGATGAGTGACTTAATTCAGAGGAATGGAAATGGCAGTAAGGAACGGAGTACTTACTCGTCATCTATCTCCTCTTCCTCCACCACTTTCCTTTTCCTCTTCGGGCTGAGAGGCCCGAGATCAAAAGTGACCTCCGAGTCAACATCCGAGTCGACATCTGCCAGAGGAGGCGAAGACGGCGGGGTTTGTGCGCGCCCAGATGAGGAAGGGGCTGTTGTCTTCTTCTTCTCAGCAGCCTTCGTCAGCCTCTTGGCTGCCGTGGCCCTCGTGTGACGCCCAGACCCCTCCAGGGTCAATTGAGGCCGCGTAGCCCTGCCGGGCCGGACCGGCTCGCCGGAGCCAGCTCGTCGCAGGATTCGCCCTCTTCCCCTGGTTGGCGTCGAGCCCGCTGCCACGTCCTCCTCCTCCGACGACTCGTCGGCCGCGTCTTCGACGAGCGGAGCTCCAGTGTCGGCGCTGCTGACCTCCCCGGAGGCCGCCGCCCACCGGGTGAGCTCCTCTTCCTCCGTAGCCATTGCAGCCTTGTCCTCCACACCCCCGGCGCTGCCGGCCTCCATGGAAAGATGTGCCTCCCTCGCCCTAGTGGCGATGTAGTCCAGCTCTGCCTGGGTGGTGTCCATGACAAGCCACCGCTCGGCGTCAGCATTGACATACACCTCAATCAGGGTGTCAAAGAATTGCTGCACATCCTCGTCCTTCGGCTCCTTCCAGCTCGGGACAGGGCCGTGCTTATTACAGTCTGGCATCATGGCGATGATCTCGGACCGACGTGAATTGTTGCACAACGGGACCACCCCTGCTGGCAGCTTGAAAAACGGCCCCTTGAGGGCCTTGCCAACCTTTGCGGCAGCCCTCACGGCCTTGTCGGTCCGTTCGACCTCGCCATGGCGACCCACATCAAGCTGGAAAAGCTGCTGGCAGAAGTGGGCATGCGCCAACACCGTGAAATTGTGGTCGAGGCCGGGGCGGAGTCGCATAATGTTAGCCGGATTCATAAAAAGCTAGGCTGGCCTCCCCTTGTTGTGCAACGGGGCTATCCAGCAACGAATGAAGTCCGCCCCGATCATCTCAAGGGTGAGTCCTGCCCGGGTGAGCCGGAGAATCCTGGTGGCGGCGACAGTGAGCCTCCCGTCAGCGACGTCGACATCACTCCAATCGCTACCGCGGACCGGCGGCACTCGGCGGACCTTGCAGAATTCTGGCGGGTCTTCATCTTCAATCCAGCACCACCGGCCACACCATTCCTCCCACCTCTCCTTCACGGCACCGTCCGGGTACGCCCCCTTGGATATTGGGATCCAGGTGACGCAACCAGAGACGGCACCTCCCGGCTGGATCCGAGGGAAGAAATAATGGCGGAAGAGCGCCATGTTGGGCTGCACCCCGGCAAAGCCTTTGCAAAGATGCGCGAAGAAAGCCATGCACGCCACCGCATTCGGAGTAAAATCCAAGAGGCGAAAGCCGAAGGTGTGCATAATGTCGCAGAAGAAATCAGAGAAAGGGGGCATAACCCGCAAGAAAGATAATCGACGAAAAAGGGATACCGATTTGGAGCAGGATCGGCGCAAGCAGCAAGAATGACGCGCATCGCCGGGTGTCCCAAATTCTCTCCCCCCGTCTTCGCTCCCCATAGGGGCCTGAAGGAGGCCGGAGCTCATGACCATCAACCGTCGAGGGGAAGAAAAAGGCGGACTTCGTCCGGTCCCCCGACAACGCGCTCTCCGGCGGCTCCACAGTCCCAGCGCCCTTAGCCACCCCTTGCCCTTGACGGATTTGGGCACCATGGCGGCCAAGAAGTTTAGAGGGCTGAGGAAGGGGGATGGCGAAGCAACGATGGCGGGCGATGACGGAAGCTTAGGAAGGAAGAGAGGAAACGGCGGCTCTGAGATTGGAAAAGGCATGAGGAAAGAGGAGAAAGTGAGCAGCACGCCCGCGGTTATTCCTTTTTTATGGGGGAAAACACGGGCCGCCTCCTTTCACATTAATTGTGGTGTGACGCATGCCCGCGGGAACCAACCCCACGCATGCTGCCCACGTCACACGCACCTCCCCACGCCGCGCCACGCGCGGGAGTCGTGGGAAGCGCAGCGCGCGAAGAACCTTACCGCGGTAAAAACCGCCCCGCCTGCCCACGCACCATTTTTGGGGCCTAGCCCAACAACGCGTTGCGCTTATGTGTGGCCCAGGCCCGGGGGCTCCTGTCGGTGTACAAAAAGAGGGGTACACTTTTTGTACCCTATAACTGTGCACGGGCAGTCTGAGCCACGGGCACCACCACACCAAGCAAGGCATGGGAGGTGAGCCAGGGTAAGACCGAAGCTCAAGAGAACTACGACGCCAAGGCCAAGACCACGAAGAGAAAAGGGGACGAAGCGGACTCCCCCGGCAAGATCCTTGCCGGGAGACAGTTCTAGCAGCCCCGGCAAGACCCTTGTCACGGCAACTCGTCCCGTGCCTACGGAGCAAATCACCCTTGAGTCCACTGCCCCCAAAGGGCAAGGATTCGGGAGACATCCCCGTGGCGGCATGCAGATCTTTGTAAAGACATGCAAGATCAGATACGCACTAAGGAGACGATAACCCTTGGCGGGATCCTAGCCGAGGAAGACCACAAGGCCCCCGGCAAGCGCCTTGCGGGGATGACAGCAGGCGCCTCGGCAAGACGCTTGCCGGGGCCCCGGCAAGGCCCTTCCCGAGGACACCCACAGGGCCACCATCATGCCCACGCCGACTAAACCTCCACCACCGCATGCATGCAGCTGCCGACCCAACCAGCTGGGCAGGCACCTGCGTGGCGGCATGCAGATCTTCGTGAAGACCCACCACTGCACCACCTCAGATGCCTGCCTACCTATGTGGCATCTCAGGCATCGCTGGCCAGGGCGCGTGTCGACACAAGAAGGAGCAGCGACGGACGAGACAGATCTCTCCCCGTCCACGATAAAGCAAGGACACCTAAGCAAGACGCATTAAATGCGCCTTGTCATGTAATGCGAGGGATAACCTCGCATCACTGTACCCTTTCCACCTCCTGTGTGCCACTGTGGCAACCCCTTTTTCTATAAAAGGACGCCCGAGGCGACCAGGAGAAGGATTCGTCTTTTTGGAGCTCCTCACGCCCCATAGCTAGCTCAAGAACACAGATATACAATCCACCAAAGCAGGAGTAGGGTTTTACGCATCCTCGCGACCCGAACCTGGATAAATGAACCGTGTGCTACTTGTTAGATCCGCTCTTCTCACGACCCCGCGCCGCGCTAACCACAGTAGGGATTCTTGTGATCCCATAGGTGTTGTTCCCACCGACACATTAAATGCCTAGAAAACTCAATTAATGAATAAAAAAGGTCAAATGAACCTTGAATAATTTCAAAGTTCAATGCGAATCTCCAGTTGTTCCTTGTCGCGTGTAGAAGAAAATACGAGGCTAGAAGTGGGAGTGATTATCATTTGGCCCACAAGGGGACACGCTTCCCTATCAAAACCACGAGGGTTCTTGCGACTTGCTGCAATTTGTAAGACGTTTGTAATAAAGCTTGGCCCAAATTGGCAATATTTTTACCACAGCATATATGTGCCATGACGTGACACCATGCCACATTTGATGACTTTCTGGTGAGTTTAGGATTTATGGGGACTTGAAAACCGAGATTCGAAATGTTTGAGGACGAGCTAGGACACCATTACGGTTGTAATTCGTTCCCATTCCTAGCATGAGACCTAAACATGCACCCAAGGACACATGTATAATTTTTCTAGCCATTTTGGTGAACTGGAGCATGTATTTGTAGTTCAGATTTGAATAATGGACATTAAATTCCTAGGGAAGCCAATTAGTGTATAAAAAGGCCTAATGAACCCTGAATAAGTTTAAATTTCAGCACGGATATCCTGTCATTCCATGTTGCCCGTGGAAGAAAATAGAAGGCGAAAAGAGGAAGGGATTACGTTTCGCCCAAAGGGGAACACGTTTCCCTATCAAAACCACAAGGCTTCTTTGAGTGAAGCTCCATTTTTTGTAAGAGGTTTGTAATAAAGCTTGGCCCAAATTGGACAATGTTTTTACCACGACATATATGTGCCATGACATGACACCATGCCACCTTTGATGACTTTTTGGTGAGCTTAGGATTTATGGGGACTTAAAAACCGAGATTCGAAATGTTTGAGGACGAGCCATGACACCAGTACGGTTGTAATTCATTCCCATTCTTGGCATGGGACCTAAACATGCACCCAAGGACACATGCATAATTTTTTCTTGCCATTTGGGTGCACTGGAGCATGTATTTGTAGTTCAGATTTGAATTATGGACATTAAATGCCTAGGAAACTCAATTAGTGTATAAAAAGGCCAAATGAACCCTGAATAAGTTTAGATTTCAGCATGGATATCCTGTCGTTCCATGTTGCCCGTAGAAGAAAATACAATGTGAAAAGAGGCAGTGATTACGTTTCGCCCACAAGGGGGACATGTTTCCCTATCAGAACCACGAGGCTTCTTTGAGAGAAGCTCCAGTTTGCAAGAGGCTTGTAATAAAACTTGCACCACAATGGACAAAAAAATTTCCTTGACATATAAGTGCGATGTGGTGACACCATGGCAGGTTTCACGATTTTCAGCTTAGAATTGGATTTACGGGGATTTAAAAACCGAGATTCTTCTCACAAAATGTTTTCAAATAGCACATGGTTCACTCACGAAAGACAATATTCAATTGAAAGTTCGTGGAAACCTTATTTTAAAGTTTCATAAAAATATGAAAAAAATGTGTGATGTTAAGAAGGTGATGTTTTATTGCGGCACAAAATTTCAAGTTGAAAACATTACAAGATGTGAGCTATGAAAAAGAAAAATTCCGCTCTGAATAGTGACATTACTATTCGGTACTATTCAACACTGATTTTGTCATTTTCATAGCTCACATCTCGTAATGTGTTTCAACTTGAAATTTTGTGTGGCAATAAAACATCATCCTCTTAACAACCCACATTTTTTGAAATTTTTTTAAACTTCAAAACATCTTTTTCTCATGGTTTTCATCGGTTTCCACCGAATGTTGGTTTCCGTATGATATCCCCCCCGCTACGCACGCCATCTGAGTCCTACGTTCTGACTGGCCAGAACCCAAACCCCACGGATCGTACGTGTGCACCGTTGGATGCTCCCAGATCGAACGGTAACCCTGAGCCCTTTCAGCAGCACATGCAGTACATGGGTAAGCACTGTGCGCATGCGTCGTGTAGCTCACGCTTCCTTCTCTACTAGGTTTTCATTCAAAAGAGGCTACCATTTCTCGCCACTCCTCTCATCGGTTTCCCGCCTCTTCTCCCAGATATGCATGATGTAGATGTTTTTTTAATTCTTATAGTTCATCTCATCCAAAATCAATTAGTTTTATAAAAAAACTATTTTAAGATTCATGGAATTGTGCATTGTAAAGGTAAAAATAAAAAGTGACAATTCATTTAGAAAAAAAATGTTTGGGCAATTAAGATATGGAAGTTTCTAGAGAACAAAGGAGAAGTGCTTGTGTTTGAGATTTGTGCATTATGCTTAAGTACCCATACATATTTTCGGGCCGCATGCAGTGTATACGGGGTCTTCTGATCGACCACGTCTACCTTGTGCGGTTTGATACGTCCATTTTGCATCATCCTTCGATATTTATTGCATTATGGGCTGTTATTACACATTATGTCACAATACTTATGCCTATTCTCTCTTATTTTACAAGGTTTACATGAAGAGGGGGAATGCCGGCAGCTGGAATTCTGGGCTGGAAACGGAGCAAATATTAGAGACCTATTCTACACATCTCCAAAAGTCCTGAAACTCCACGAGAATTATTTTCAGAATATATAAAAAATATTGGGCGAAAGAAGTACCAGAGGGGGGCCACCCATCGTCCACGAGGGTGGGGGGGGCGTGCCCCTGCCTCGTGGGCCCCCTAGTGGCCCTCTGATGCCCATCTTTGGCTATATGGAGTCTTTCGTCGAGGAAAAAAATCATAAGCAAGCTTACGGGGCGAAACTCCGCCACCACGAGGCGGAACCTTGGCGGAACCAATCTAGGGCTCCGGCGGAGCTGTTCTGCCGGGGAAACTTCCCTCCGAGAGGGGGAAATCACCACCATCGTCATCACCAATGATCCTCTCATCGGGAGGGGGTCAATATCCATTAACATCTTCACCAGCACCATCTCATCTCAAACCCTAGTTCATCTCTTGTATCCAATCTTTGTGTCCAAACCTCATATTGGTACATGTGGGTTGCTAATAGTGTTGATTACTCCTTGTAATTGATGCTAGTTGGTTTACTTGGTGGAAGATCATATGTTCAGATCCATTAGGCATATCAATACCCCTCTGATTATGAACATGAATATGCTTTGTGAGTAGTTACGTTTGTTCCTGAGGACATGGGAGAAGTCTTGCTATAAGTAGTCATGTGAATTTGGTATTCGTTCGATATTTTGATGAGATGTATGTTGTCATCCCTCTATTGGTGTCATGTGAACGTCGACTACATGACACTTCACCATTGTTTGGCCCTAGAGGGAGGCATTGGGAAGTAATAGCTAGATGATGGGTTGCTAGAGTGACAAAAGCTTAAACCATAGTTTATGCGTTGCTTCGCAAGGGGCTGATTTGGATCCATATGTTTCATGCTATGGTTAGATTTACCTTAATACTTCCGTTGTAGTTGCGGATGCTTGCAATAGGGGTTAATCATAAGTGGGATGCTTGTCCAAGTAAGGGCAGTACCCAAGCACCGGTCCACCCACATATCAAATTATCAAAGTACCGAATGCGAATCATATGAACGTGGTGAAAACTAGCTTGCCGATAATTCCCATGTGTCCTCGGGAGCGCTTTCCTTCATATAAGAGTTTGTCCAGGCTTGTCCTTTGCTACAAAAAGGATTGGGCCATCTTGTTGTACCTTATGTACTTTTATTACTTGCTACTCATTACAAATTACCTTATCACAAAACTATCTGTTACCGATAATTTCAGTGCTTGCAGAGAATACCTTACTGAAAACTGCTTATCATTTCCTTCTGCTCCTCGTTGGGTTCAACACTCATACTTATCGGAATGGCTATGATAGATCCCCTACACTTGTGGGTCATCAAGACTCTTTTCTGGCGCCGTTACCGGGGAGTGAAGCTCCTTTGGTAGGTGGAATTTGGTAACGAAAAATTTATATAGTGTGTTGAAATTTACTGTTGCTACCTCTTTTAGCACTGCGTTGGTTTTCCCCGAAGAGGAAGGGATGATGTAGCAAGGTAGCGTAAGTATTTCCCTAAGTTTTTGAGAACCAAGGTATCAATCCAGTAGGAGGCTACGCGCAAGTCCCTCGCACCTTCACAAAACAAATAAATCCTCGCAACCAACGCAAATAGGGGTTGTCAATCCCTATAGGGCCACTTACGAGAGTGAGATCTGATAGATATGATAAGATAATATTTTTGGTATTTTTATGATAAAGATGCAAAGTAAAATAAAGGCAAAGTAATAGCAAAGTAAATAACTAAGTAGTAGGAGATTGATATGATAAAGATAGACACGGGGGCCATAGGTTTCACTAGTGGCTTCTCTCAAGAGCATAAGTATTCTATGGTGGGTGAACAAATTACTGTTGAGCAATTGACAGAATTGAGCATAGTTATGGGAATATATAGGTATGATCATGTATATAGGCATCACGTCTGAGACAAGTAGACCGACTCCTGCCTGCATCTACTGCTATTACTCCACTCATCGACCGCTATCCAGCATGCATCTAGAGTATTAAGTTAAAAACAGAGTAACGCCTTAAGCAAGATGACATGATGTAGAGGGATAGACTCATGCAATATAAAGAAAACCCCATCTTGTTATCCTCGATGGCAACAATACAATACGAGCCTTGCTGCCCTTACTGTCACCGGGAAAGGACACCGCAAGATTGAACCCAAAGCTAAGCACTTCTCCCATTGCAAGAAAGATCAATCTAGTAGGCCAAACCAAACTGATAATTCGAAGAGACTTGCAAAGATAACCAATCATTCATAAAAGAATTCAGAGAAGATTCAAATATTATTCATAGATAGACTTGATCATAAACCCACAATTCATCGGTCTCAACAAACACACAGCAAAAGGAAGATTACATCAAATAGATCTCCACAAGAGAGGGGGAGAACATTGTATTGAGATCCAAAAAGAGAGAATAAGCCATCTAGCTACTAACTATGGGCCCATAGGTCTGAGGTAAACTACTCACACTTCATCGGAGGGGCTATGGTGTTGATGAAGAAGCCCTCCGTGCTCGATGCACCCTCCGGTGGAGCTCCGGAACAGGCCCCAAGATGGGATCTCGTGGATACAGAAAGTTATGGCGGTGGAATTAGGGTTTTGGCTCCCATTCTGATCGTTTGGGGTACGTGGGTATATATAGGAGGAATAAGTAC